>NW_007578697.1:0-48721 GCF_000690725.1 Stegastes partitus
TGGGTTCTCTCCAGGTTCTCCGGCTTCCTCCCACACAGTCCAAAAACATGTTGAGCCTTGTGAGGATTAAGCGGTGTATAGATAATGGATGGATGGAAGAACTGGACATTACATTTACACATTTTTCTAGTTCAAAACTATTAAATATTGCAGCTTTTAATGTGCAATAAAGGTATTAATGAAGCTCTTGCCCTGAATGTGTTGATGTTCGATGGTACATCATCAAAAACCTCAGAAAAACATCATACGATAGTATGTTGTGAAAAACCTCACAAAAATGTCACACATATGAAGTTTTTTTTGACATTGTTGGTGACATAGTATCATGATGTTCTTGTGACGTTTTTGACCACATACTTATTCTACGATCTTTTGAAACTCATTTAACTCCTTTTTCACAACATACCGAACCACGAGAAGCCCTGTTGAATCACTTCTGTTGATGAATATAAATTGACATGCCACCGAAATGAACTGAGCACAGAAATAAAGTGGGATGAAACCATCTTGAGCTCAATGTCTTGCATTTTATATTGATTTTACTCTCAAATAATGTGAAAATTCTGCAAAAATCAGGTGAAAATCTAGAGACTGCTGCTCTTGGCTGATGCCACCCATGTGAGCAGAACCTAACAGTAGTTCTGGTTCATTCTGGCGTTTCCATCTACAATGCTGCTTATCTTCCTGCTGCCTCAAGGAACTGATCAGTGCTGTGGCGCCATCTTGGCTCATTAACAAACACAAAATGTGAGAAAATGCTGCTTTTACGACTCTTACACTATTTTGATATTTCATGACATTATGGTGGACATTACGTCTCTTTTTCATCAACAATAGACAGGCTGCAACTAGCATCTATTTCCATCGTTAATTGATCTCTTGACTATTTTCCTCAATTAATCTGTTGTTTTTTGTTTATAAAATATCAGAATATAGTTTAAAATGTTGATTAAAGCCCAACATGACATCCTCAGATGTTTTGTTTTGTCCACAACCCAAACATATTCAGATTACTGTTATAGAGAAGAAAAACAAAGAAAATATTCACATTAAAAGGTTAAAATCTGATAATTTGGACTTCCCCCCCATCAAAATGTACTAATTACTCAATTATTAGAATAGCTGGTGACTAATTTAATAGTTCATTAGTTTAGTCTAATCCTGTAGTTTTCCATCGCTGCATTCAGTAAGTTTAAAAATTACTTTTTCGATTGAAATGAACAAAGCTGTGTTTCTTCAGAATGCTAAACTACAGCCTGGTTAATACTTTAAGATTCCTCCAAGGTGATAAAAGGTGCATCATTAAAGGTACATGAGATGAAGTGAGAAGTCTGCTGTGCATCTGATGTAATAATTATACTGAACTCAAGGGGGCAGCAGCGACTTGACTGAGAAAGCGAGATACAACTAAGACTTATTTTATCACAAGAAAAATGGGATGTATTTTCTCCCTACAGCTTTCAAATGACCTCTTTTTGATACAGTTTACAATCCTCTGTGTTCTCTTTTTATTTTGAATTTAACGGGATGCTTCTAACAGTGGAGGTTAATATAAAAGAGTAAAAGGTATTGGTGATGTCACTAGTCCATAAATGTGAAATAATAAATATAATCTGAAACAATCTAATGATGAGAGCTGAGTTTAAGAAGCTGAAAAGAGTCAAGGAGCACATTTTCTTTCCTTTGGTGTTTTTAAAGTTCTGTTCTGTAAACAGGGGCTTGTGTAGAAATGTAAGTTTTCTAGTAATTGTCAGTGAGTCATTTATTTATTTTCTAATTTAAATTAACTTTAAATCTCAATTTCTGCAGTTTAAACTAATATTGTGCCGTCTGATAAATGCATAAATCATAAAATCATAAATGTTTTCAGACTTTAATCATAAGGTTCAGTGCTGTCATTCACCATGTAGCTAACATATTTACAAATAAATAAAAGCTTTGAGACACAATCTGACAAATAAAATAATTTCAAACATCTCAGACTTATTTTGAAGTACTACAACATCCTGGATTTTATGGGAAACCTTTAATATGAGGTGATTCTAATGAGATAAATGTCTACTCATGATTATTTTTAACACAACATAGGGCTGATATTTCAGCAGTTTTAGTTTTTAACCATTTCACCTACTTATAGTTACAGATATGAACATTTTCTGATGTGTTTAACTTCACAGGCTGCATTTCTTACAGAGTTTAAAAGGCAATTACAGCCTCATATGTTCTGAGTTGCGTTTTGTGTCACGTGCTGATCGACACACATGATCATTAATTATCTCTGCGCTTCCAGCTGATCGATTGATCGGCTGCATTGATGATTCCATCGCCGCCGGCTGCTGCTGCTGCTCTTCACTGCACATCCAGAACTTCTCAGCAGAAACAAGCAGAGACATGAATTAAGGTAAATAAAAACATATAAATACTGTATCAACGTGATGATGCTTTGTTGGCCGCCTCCACCCCCACAGCATGATGCTGCCACCCCCGTACTTCACAGCTGGGATGGTGTTCTCAGGACATGTCTCCAGAAATGAAGCTCTTTGTTCCTGTGTGCATTTGCAAACTGTAATCTGCTTTGTTCTGTTGCTTTTGGAGTAATGTCTTCTTCCTCTCTGAGCAGCCTTTCAGCCCACGTCGGTACAGGACTGGTTTGGAGGTCACATTAATACACTGGTGGAAAATAAGCAGCACAGACGCACAATAAAGGGAGATTCAGTTTTATTTTCAAAAAAATTGTACTTCAAAACCACTAAGGTCATTTATAAGGCATTCACAACAATTCTGAATTCTTTTGGTTTTCTGAACATTAGAGACACTTTCTGATGCTTTCAGAGAGGATTTCCTAAAACAGGAGTTACAGCTAAGGCACAGCACAACTCCCAGCGAGAGACGACAACAAAGAAAAGCAACAACCAAACCGACAAATAAACGGTGTCAGTTCTGGATATGAAACAAACGAAAGAAAACATGAAATGAAACCTCTCAGCTGGGATTTTCCTCCAGAATCTGAACATTTTCACACCATCGAAATGTCTTAAAAAGCATCACAGCACGTCATCTATTAAGTATTTTTACAAAATACTGATTTACACAGATTCACTCGTCATATGAAAACACACTGGATGTAGAATGGCTCTGAATTTCAAAATCAGTATTCATTTTAACAACAAAAAAAAAAAAGTTAAATTTGCTAATTTGTGTAACTTTCCCAAAGTTTTTAATGTTCAGGTTTGAAATTTGGCAAACTACCATGAGCTAAACAGAACAACCAAACATCCATTATTTAAAATAATAAATTATTCATATAATACTCACAAACCCGTGTACAATAAATATCACGTTCTGTTCGTGTCGAGTACTTTAAGTGCTGACTGTCACAGTTCATTCAGAGTTTTACCCTCATAATTAGAAATAAAGAAACTTTCACATCTCCAGTTTTGGTCCCAATAATATTACTGTCATATGGCAACTTCACATACTGAAACAATTTAGTAGAAATGACTAAATATTAGTTTTTCTTTGTGGTAGGAAACGATGTAACCGAGTGTGGACTGCGGAGGACAAAAGCTGACCTAAAAACAAATGCAGGAATACATAAAAACACATAAAACAAAAAATAAATATATTTTGGTAATGAAAGCGGACAATTGAATTATTATCTTTAATTTATTTCCACAGATCAGCTGTTATTTCAGGTATTTCTACATTTATTTGCCTGTTTTTATATTTGCTTGCTTCTGTATTTTAACTTACATTTCTACATTTATTTTTTTGTATTTCTACATTTCTTCCTTTACTTATTTCTGTATGTCACTAAGTTCGGAGATCCTGACTTTTCAGGAAATCGTTTGCTTCTGTCTGATTCGTCCAGCTGACTAATCCTGTTTTCGACTGAGATTAGCCCCACCCACCCAATTAGCATAAAGACAGAAATACAGTCGATAAAGAAATGCATGAATACAGAAATATCCTGATGAAAAATGCATGTATGGAAATGCAGAAATAAATCAAATACAATAAGTTAATTGTCCTTTGTCAGTAACAAAATATAATCCGGTTGTAGTTAATACATTTATCATTAATTAATATATTAATAAAATTCTAATTTTGCCCTCCATAGGATTACACCACCAAGGATTATGATTTATAAATTTGAGACTGTTTTGCTTTGTTTTGTTTCTAAGTAAAAATCTATGGATTTATCTTAAAGAAAAAAAATAATCTGTGATTAATGCTAAAAATGATTCTAAAATAATCTTTACAAACATGTTAGGCTGCATTTTAATTAGTGCACCTACTCTTTTTTGCTGAGATTTAGATATTAATATTGATACTACTCTAGTGTTTGTACAGTTAGCATAGTTTGTTTAAAACAAACTGTAAAAAAAACAGTTAAATGTCACAAACTGACATTAAATTTTGTATGTCACCGTTTGTTTAATACAAACAAAAATAGTTGGCGTAAAATGGACAATTTGTAATTTTCTTGGAGATTATGTGCTGCACTGGTTTTAATTTGGCCATGTGCAGCTTAGAAGGCCTGCTGTTGTCAACACTGTTTCCAGTATTTATGCTAAGCTAAGCTAAGCTAAGCAGCTGAAGCTTCAGGTTTACTGTAAAGGCATAAAAGTGATATCAACCTGAACATCTAACTCTCAGCAATAAAGTCTTAAAATGACAAGCTATTGCTTTAAAACGGAAGACGGCTCCAAGATGTTAAAAGTCTGGATGTCTAACATGGATTTTAAACATGAAGCGGCCATTTTGAATTTACTGTAATATTTACGTTCAATGTTTTTTTTTTTTACTAAAACTGAACTACCATGTTGAATTAATCCCCGCCTGTAAAAACATCAGCAACGTTTCTCTATTTGTATTTTTGAAAACTAATTGTGGTGGATTACTTGTTGTAAAATCCACACATGGTAGATTTTATCCTGACTGGTGCAATCCTCCAAATATCAACATGAAAATCTAAAAGGTGCATCTAAATATCTTGAACGGCCTCCTCCTCTGCTAAAACACCAGATCAAATAAATCAAAAAAACCAAGGCTAGGAAATCTGGTTGTTCCTCATGAGAGCTGCAATGATTTTTTTTCCCATTTTTTTGTACAAAAGACATTTAGAATTCTCCAGCTTCTTAAATGTGAATGTTTCCTGGTTTCTTTCCTCCTCTGAGACAGAACTAATTGAGAATATAATCTGAAGCTGCATCCCTAATTCTCGGCTGAAACTGATGCAGAAATGTTGAATTATTATGATGTTCTAAGCATTTTTCACATTGTTGAAAATATTCTGGAAACACCTTGTGCTGTTAGTTGCCAAGTAGTCTAAGTGTAATACAGATAAACTGCATCATATATGTATATTTGGCATCTTTAGTTAATTAAACAGGATAATTAAACACCTCAACAGCAACTGATGGAGTCAGAAATGTGGAATACAATAAAAAAAAAGCTAAAAACCTGACTGATGGTTTTAATAACCAAAGAGGAGGAGGCCATTTATCGCTGTTAAAACTCACCAGAACTGACCGACACAAACATTTTACCATCAGCTTTTAAAAACAAAAAGAAAATCTCACCTTCTGCACCAAACATTTGTCACCGACTGAAAAACAACATTTTTGTTTTTGTTTTTTTAAATAAAGTTTTGAATAAATTACTCGCCACTTTGACACAGCCTCACCAGTTTGTACAGCAGATAGAGAGGAGATCAAATGAAGAATAAAAACGTGTGCAGAAGAGCAAAGACAGAGAAGAAGAAGAAGACGAAAAACGAGGTGAATCTCTTCCAGCACAGCGAACGTCTCACTTCAAGTCTGAAGGATTCAGTCATGGCACAGAGAGAAAACATGGATCACACATAGAGCCGGGCAGGAAACAGGAAACAAGCCGATAATACGAGAGAGAGTCGAGTAAATGTTTACTTCTTACTTCACACTGGGGATGTAGGCGCTGCAGTTGCTGCTTAGTTTAAAGATTATGTGAAACAAATGCAGCAGAAACTTTATACCAGATGTTTGTTAATAGATATCACAATTAAACCTCCTCAACTGATTATTTACATTAAGATAGTTATTTCTTTGTATGACAAGTTAAATATACAAATGAGGTATTATCTGCATAAATACACACTCATTTGCATAAAGTGTGTATTTTTTTCCCCTCATGTTATGGAAGCAAAAACAGATTGTTGTTATATTAAATTGTATTTTTAACATTTTAGTAAGTATATTACTTTTGTTGTTTAGCAGAAATATGTCGTTTTTGGGAAAAACAAAAAAAACGAGGTAAGCGTGATCTAGTGAAGCTGAAACTGCAGGCAAACAGGGTTAAAATGATTATTTTCAGTAAGATAACTGTGTTTTGTATTACAACTTGTCTGAAATACTATGTTTAAATACACAAGTGAGGTATTGTCTCACTAAATATGCACACATTTGTATAAATGTTGTATTTTCTTTCCCTTTGTCTGAAAAAAAGACAAAAAGCAAAAAACAAAATCTCTAAATTGATGAGCACAAACACAACATTTCTACATGTAGTGCCTCAACTTATCCTAAAGCTAATTACTTATATGTTCAGTCCATTTTGATGCTTCAATGTCACATAAACTGCTACAAAAATTAAGTCGTAACTAAATTGTAATTATCATTAATGAAAAGTTAACAGACTCCAGCTAAAAGCTAATCAGCTTCACTTACATGTGGATTTTAGATGATCCAAATACAGAGCACAGTATTTCATTTATGCAACAGTCACAGTTTTTTTTTCTTTTTGAGGAATAACTACTCTAAAAAGTCATTAAAATACAGTTTTACAGCTTTTAACACCTGCTTCTTTGTAAGACAGGATACACTGATAACCCAACATATCAGTAGAAGACACTAAAGAGGTTTGAATTCTGTTTGCAGAATGTTTACTTGTAATGGTGCACGTTTTAGTGTTGTATTACTGCATTTAATTATGTTAAAGATCTGAGAATTTATTCTGCAACAGACATATTTTCAGTTTGTTTTTGCTTTTTTAAATTTCAGGCGCTTGGGTTAAAGATTTGGAAGAGAACTTTTTTATGCTGCTAGAGTGAAAGCAGTAATTTAAGGGAATTAAATAAATACATTTCTTGCACAAATGTAGTACTTTAATCATAATTTTCCTCCGGACACCTTCCCGGCTCTGTATGACAACATCTGTGGTTGCTCCTCGCTTTTTAAGGCTCATTATCTCGGAAGAAAACAACAGGTTTTATATTTTTCTCTTCTGTGTGCACAATGTTGAAATGTGCATTTGTTTTCTAAAGATAAGGAGAAAATCTATTTAAATTCAAAATGATTGATTTGATATACATTTTAAAATAATTCCAATTTGTGTCTAAATGTTACAACAAGATACCTGGATCTTTCTGGGTGGAGTTTGCATGTTCTCCTCGTGCAGCGTGGGTTCTCTCCGGGTTCTCCAGCTTCCTCCCACACAGTCCAGAAACATGTTGAGGTTTATTGGTGATTCTAAATTGTCCGTAGGTGTGACTGTGAGTGTGCTTGGTTGTCTGTCTCTAAGTGTAGCCCTGTGATAGATATGGTTGGATGGATCTGAACTTGAACAAGCATCCAGCCAATCACGTTATCCTTCCTTGGACATCGATGCCACTAAAGTGCCCTTTGTTTCTGTATGTTTGGGTGTCACATGACCAGAGGAGTGTAACTGGATTGGCTGGATGATTATTTCAGACAAAAAGATTGATAATCCTCAATATAATCTAATTTTTTTTACACCTAAATTCAGGGATCTAAACTTGGCTGATTCACTTTATTTAATTGTGTTTTCTGTATAATTTTGTTTTTTAATTTTTAAATTAGTCAGGCAGTTTGATGCAGTTTATAATATTATAGGGTTTTAACGTCAATATTCAAACTAGTCAGGTAAATTCGAAAATAAATGTAAGATCTTGGCCAGTAAATTTGTGATCTTATTTCTCTATTCAAAAACACTTGTGTTGTCTAAATAAGTGACTTGACTGACTTTTCAATTTGCCTTCATAGAATTTATTCGTATAAAAGTTCTCTGATTGGGAGGTTTCCTTTAAAATAATTCAGGATAACTGCCTGGAATCCAATAAACAGAATCCCAATAAAAACAGATTTGAACTCTTGAATTGGTGCCACAGTTTTAAGGTTTGTTTGTTGTTTTTCTCTCTAAATAATGAGCCTAAAAACGAGTGTCCACGTCCGTTTTAGCATGTGAACATGTAAAGCAAACTAACCCAGGAGACACAACTAGAGGTATAGAGTTCTTCTGACGCTCCTCCATCACTCACTCATTCATTCACTCGTTCACTCGCAGCTTCGTAGTCCCAAATTAAAGTGAGATCAGACTGAAGGAGACAGTTTTCCGTCGTTCCCACAAACGTTAAATAAATAAATATCGGCTTTCCTTCATTTGTTCTGCTCGTCCTCCCTCAGTCCGTCCGCCTGCTACCTGATTCGTCCGTCGTCTCTGGGCGCGCTCAGTTCGGATTTGGGGTCGGGGCTGGCGGAGCTCCAGGCGGTGAGGCGGCAGCGCTGCATGACGGGGCAGGCGCTGGGCCCCGCCGAGCAGACGTCCGAGGCCGACCAGTGGGCCTCCAGCAGGGCGTCCAGCCAGCGACGCAGCGGCGCCCCCGTCAGGCCGGCGTTGGCCTCGGCCTCCTCCACGGCACCAAGGCTCACCGGCAGTCGCAGCACCGGGTTCAGGCCGTGGAAGCTCTGCTCC
Organism: Stegastes partitus; assembly: GCF_000690725.1. NCBI lineage: Eukaryota > Metazoa > Chordata > Actinopteri > Pomacentridae > Stegastes > Stegastes partitus. The sequence continues at coordinate 8,752 of NW_007578697.1, forward strand.
ATGTAGGAGTTCCTGGGTGGGCCGCCGTGCAGCCGCCGGGCCGCCTCTGGATCACAAACACAAATCAAATTTAACAGTGTTGTCATGTCATCACCAAAATAGTGCAGGATACCAGAGCAGCAGCAAATAGTTTGGGATAAGTTTTGGACTGGCTTTGGGCTTGGTTTTATCTGGTGGTGGACTAATATTAAACTGGTTTTGAACTAGTTTAGTGTAGCGTCGGACTGGTATTGGACCTGATTTTGGACTAGTTTTGGCTAACTGGTTTTAGACTGGTTTTGGGCTTGGTTTTTAACAGGATGTGGACTAGATCCGAAAAACTGGTGTTGGACTAGTTTTTGTCTGATTTTGGACTAGCTTTGGACTTGGTTCTGGACTAGTATTGGATGTGATTTTGGATAAGTTTTAGACTGGGTTTGGACTGGTTAAAGACTGACTTTTGACTTGGTTCTGAACAAGATAACGACCTGATTATGAACTAGCTTTAGACTCGTTTTAGATTGGTGCTAGACTAGGTTTGCACTAGTTTTGGACTTGGTTTTGGACTAGTTCTAGACTAGACAGATAGCAGAGCTGCAACAAATAAATAATCAATTAGCTGTCAATGTATAAATGAATCGTAACTTTTTTTATTTCTGTAATAGTTTTATTTTTAACTTATTTAATGTCCTGCTACGTCGAAAAAAACAAAACAAAACAAAACAAAAAAAACAGGTTTAAATATGATTTTTAATGTATCCGGGTGGAATACTTTCATCTTTAGATGGTTAGATGAGGCTTGTTCATTTGGAAAAGAGTCAGAAAATATCAAAACAAACTGTTGCGGGGTAAATATGTTGTATTTTAAAACCACAGCAACACTTGGATCAGACCTCGTCACGTCACCTTCACTTTATAGCAGTGACCGATAAAACCTCAGTGTGTTCATGTCTTTACTTAGTCCTGCAATGATCCATGTACAGCCTCACAGCCTGCAAAGGTCAAACAAATCAAACAGTAACCGGTGGAGGCTAATTCAGACAGAGGTGACCCTGAGAGAGACTCTGACTACATAGAGGATCTATAAATATAAGTATGCATGGTGCTGACAGCTGTGACGGCAGGGCCTCTGCTGTGTAATTCAAGCATTAGCTATTATCTGCAGAGACCCTCTGACGCTCCAAACAGGTGTTTGCAGGAGGGTTTCTGGAGGTTCAAACTTTGTGCCAATATTTAAGGAGAAGTTACTGACATTCTACTGACCTGTTGCATTAAATCTAACAGTACATGTGTGTGGAGCCCAATTCGATTTGCTGCCATATAAACAAACACAAGCTGCAGTTGTCCACATTGTTGCACAGTTTCAGTGGAAACCCCAAAGTTGCTATTGTGAATACAAGTTAGTTTTCTAAATACTGAGAGAATGTTGGCATTTCTGTTTGCAAATTTAACTTGTATATTTGTAGGTTGCCGCAGACTTTTTAATGAGAGGCAGTCATAGTCTGTTCAGTAAACCAGTTTAACTTTTCCTTAAATCGCCAGGGGCCTTTCAATTTGTTTAAACTTTAATCATAAACTATAGCTATTAAAAGTGGTACGGGAAAGTTTAAGCTTGATGTACTTTCTGATAAAAAATGTTTTGGAAAACTGCCCATCTACCCACTTTAACAGCAGGTTATCTTTGCACATTAAAATTTCAGTCAGAATCTGTAATATTGTACAAGTAGATCAAATATGTGTATTTTATGGAAACCAAATACCCTGAACAAAACCTGAATGAACACTGGCCTCAACTTTTAAAGATGAGAACAGTTCAGCTTTATTAATATTAGCCATTAAGCGTGACAGATGTCTTTGTCATGGTGCCCGTTGCCAGCTACACTCCCACAATGCTCTCTGCTTGCCAACATGAGCTGCCTGTAGTCAGTGATGCCTCCTCTGGTCTCTACAGAATTAAACAGTGAGAGCCTCCTGGTGGAACAACCAGGTACTACAGATAATTTACAACACATTGACCTTCTTTTTCTCCCTAATGTTAATGTAATGTCCCATGTTAATAACAGCAATTAATCCATTAATCATTAACACATCCGATATGTACAGATAGCTTTTGGAAAATGTGAATATTTTTGTTGCATTAATATCATAAAATACCTTACTTTTCAGGTGTTTTTTAAATGTTATGCACTAAAAACAACATTTCTTGAGTGTAAACATCTTATCTTGGTTGGAAAGGTCATTCTTTACTGAAATCATTACATTTCTTTAGCCTCCTTATTAAAATGTCAGTGCATTTTGCAAAGGTCACGGTGAGAATTTTTCAGTCCTACTTTCGTATTCTCTCACAGTCTGCTTTATATTCCTTCTGACTCATTCAACAGTTGGCGTGTTGGCCCGGTTCTAACACACATGATGCATTTATTTCTCATTATTCATTTTAAAAGGCTGATCTCCAGCAGTGTCAAACTGCAGCTGTGGATGATATATGATGATTGTTCGGACTTTAACTGCAGCTGTGGTTCAATCTGTGGTGCCGTGGATAAGTCCAGCTGTTACTATTTGAACCTGTGGCTTCTGACAGATGTTTATTTAGGAGTTCAGGAATAGAGAGGCGACGTCTTGCCCCTTCCGGTGGACCACCATGGGATGTAGCCTTGGAAGAAATATGTCCAGCAGTCCACGACAAGGAACAAATAATGTTTTAATCCTGATTAAATCTGATGTTTGTCAGTCTATAAGAAAATTGTGCAAGACAAGAAAGCTTGAAGACAGCAAAGTACTATTTATTGTTGTGTGCAAGACGAGAGACGTAGTTCTCTGAGCAGTTTCACGCTAAAATAAAAAGTACTTGACTTGCATTATTTGTCATTCAGCATTGACTACTAGACATATTTTTTCTTCTATTTAGGTGTGTGTGCATTTACAGTTTGGCTGACCGAGTGTTGTATTCCTGAACTCTAAAATAAACATATAATCAGAGCTGTGACAGAAGCAGGTTCAAAGAGCCGGATTCATCTTTATAGTATCACAGATTAAGCCACTGCAGCAGCCAAAGTCCGAACAATATCAAATCAGCAGCTGGATACTGTCAGAGATCAGCCTTTTAAAATAAACAATGATAAATGCATTACATCTAACATCATGTCTCCTCTCTGTATCTGCAGAGTGTTTTCCAAAACTAGCAGTCGGTTAGTCTAGAGATGCCTGAGTCTTTGTTTTTGATCATTTACCTCATATGCACAACTAAATCTAGATTGTATATCTATGTATATATACTAACAATGCACACAATCAAAATTTGGTGACAAAAAAGTATAAACTAGCTAAAATCCTTTTTTAAATTTAGGACATATTTTAACCCATTCCAGTAAAAAATTAGCGATCGGTGAGGCTTTGAAGAAATGACAAAGATGTTAAAATTCATTACTGTAAAGCATTGTAGGAGTAGAGCTTTATGATTTTGAATTAAAATACTGAGTCACATCTTCAGTTTGAGCAGGTTTGCAACAGAACTGAAGGAACTGTTTGGGGGATAGAGCCCTTTTAACACCTGGTGCTCATATTGTGAGGTTTGAAAAGTAAATGGACACTTGACTACTTTAGGATTCTTGTTATTTCAGTGTTACTGGAAGATCTTAAAACGTCAGCATGACCATGGAAGAGAACCACAGAGCCTGAAGACTAAGTGTCCACATACTTATGGTCATGCTTGTGTGATGCGTAACTAAGTCATCTCTACGACACCTGATTAAACTCTGATAGATTCTGTAAATAAATCTCTGGTAAACCCACCTTGCTGTATCGGCTGTTGTCGGTGAAACTCCAGCGGGGCGACGATGAAGCTGGTCTGGCCCAGCGGGCTCCAGTGGTGCAGAACCCTCAGCGTCCAGACGCCGGGCCTCAGCGGTGAGGTGAGCGGCGGCCGGTAGTGCGTGACCTCGGCGGAGGCGTCCACCAGGATGTCGTATGTGGCGGCGATGACGTTGGTTGGGTCGATCCACACCACGGTAGCCGTCAGGTTGCTCTGAGTGCGGCTCCAGCGCTGAACAGCCACCGGCTCGTCCTCAGGGCCCAGCAGGCCTCCCCAGTTCCTGAAGAGACGCTCCTTTGGATCCCAGTCTGACCCCACCTGGACAGGAAGAGGAGACTCTGTAAGACTGAGTGTACATCTCTGTGGAGGTCTCAGAATCATATGTTTGTTTGTTTTTTGACCAAATCTGATAAAAAATGATTGATAATTCTGATTCTAGCTGATTTCAGAAAGGATTTCTACTGTCAAAGCATTCACAGTCTGACGTAAGATCTGGCAACAAAAACAATCCTGGTCTAGACCTGGAACTAAAAGGTTTCCAATACTGGATTGTTGGTTTGACTCCAACTGACCGTTACTTTTGGGAGAGACCTGCAACAAAGGGTCGTGAGCGGGAGTCGAACCCACAACCGCTGCGTCGGAGACTATATACCCTGTTTATGGGTTGCCGCTCAACTGGGTGAGCTACAGGGGCGCCCCAGATATTGGTTTGTTGCCTTGATATTTGAAAGTTTAAAAGGTACAGGTGTGTCTGACCTGGATGTGCAGCAGTCTGTTGGTGCTGTGGGGGGGGCTGGCCAGGCTGAAGTGGTCTTTGGGGGCCACCCAGGTCTCCAGACTCTCCAGCTGGGTGGAGGCTCTGTTGGTGGCCACATGACGCACCAGGTAGCCCTGGAACTGGTCCGACAGGAAGTAGAGGTGCACTGACACCGGGTGGCTCATGGCCGCGTACCTGAAGAACATGAACAGAGGTTAGATCACATCTGCAGTGAAGTGAAAATACATCCCAGCACTGTGGTGTTCAGTCTTTGTGTTTGGTTTTGTTGGTGGTTATTGATTATTGTCAGATGTAGACGCGTTACGTCTAATCACTGTGGTCGGAACATAAACAGAAAAGTGAGTTCAGTCTGAATGACAAAATGCCATCACTTTACCAGAACAATGAAGCAGCAAAGTTCCATATTTATGTCTGAACACGGTCTCTAAATCAAAGAATCTCTACATTAGTGCCAACTTAGCATGACTGATAGAGAAATATTACTTCTTTTTGGTGCTATATCAACACATAAATCACGACTTCACACACATTTTTATAGGCTTGCTTTTATGTGATGTTGTCTGTTTTAATTGTTATTTTATTTTTTTTATCGTCCAGTTGATTTTTCTTATATTTTGTTTTGCTTTATTTGATTTTCCATTTTATTCCCTTCACACTTCTTCTTTTTTATTGACTATTATCATTACTATCATCATTTTCAGCCTCGTGTTTATGGTTAAACCCTCTATTTTCTTTTCCATCTGTGGATATGGCATTTTGGTTCTTTTATTATTTTATCCGACGTTGTTGCATTGATTCATTTTGAAAATCTTTTACCATGTTTAACTGTTTCTTTCTCCTTCTGTTTGGGCTGACCGGACTTCTGTTGTTTAATGGTCTTTCTGAGTTTACTTGTCTTGTTTTGCTCTGTCTGTAAAGCACTTTGGACGTCCGGTTTTTAAAAGCTGCTATATAAATAAAGTTATTATTAATGTTATTATTATTATTATTTCGGCAATCTGAACTAGAACGTAGGGATATTTTTTGTTAATTAAAATGTTTCTACTGATAGTTCCTAAATGTTTGCATATTATCCCCTTTACTGCTGTAACAATGCAATTTAATAGATGCTTATTGTATAGTAATAGGAAATACAGCAGCCTGAGATCAACCATAATATTCCTTTAAGTGTGGACAAAACTCTGCATGTTCAACCAGGTTTGATGCCTCCACATGGGCGCAGACGTGGTTTGAGCTGCTGCCGACAGAAATCACAGGTTGCAGGAAACACACTGGTCCTTTCTAACCTCCCCCTCCTCCCCTTTTAACACATCCCATAATGTTCCCTCCACCCGAACCTGAAGCAACAAGCAGCTCCTTGTACCTACTGCGGGTCTCCACCCAACACACACAGCTGGAAAAACCCAGGGACTGAGGGCTGATTGTACAGCGGCACAAGCTGGCCTTATCTCCATATTTAATTTAAACTGCACAAACAGCAGCAGCGGTGAGTTTAGTGGAAAGATTTTTATCCTCAGACTGGATTCTGCAGTTCAGGCGACTGAATTATTTACAAAAAGCAGCAGCCAAAAACACACAACAAGAGAAGTGATGCCTGTGTAAGACTTGTTGTATACTTCTGTAATACAAACATATTTAATATTTCCCAGAAACCAACCAGTGCTAAAAAGCTAAAAGGAAAATAATTTGGAGATTCATCAATCGTTTAAAGAAAAAATGCCCAAAATGTATGTTTTATCAATACTGAAAATGTATTATGTATTAAGTGTTGGTTTTAACCTCAATATTTGAACCTGTTTGGTTAATTCAGAACTTAGTTTTCTACTGGAAGACACTTTGGCTGTTGTATTAAATGTGCTGTATAAATAACAGTGACTAAAACTAAGTAAAACTGTTTGTATTAATTCGGCTTCCTTCCTCATTAATGGTATTAAATGTATATTGTCCTAATTCTAAATAGTTTTTGTTTAAATTTCAGGGCCTTCTGATTAAAAAGCCACACACTGAATGAGGTATTTCTGACGATGTTTTGGATGAATTTTGAGTTGTTAGTGCTAACTCTGCTGCAGTCCATCACTTCCTGGTTCAGGTGTTCGTACCTGCAGCTGTTGTCGTTGGGGTGTCCTTGCAGCGAGCTGGCGGCCCTGGACAGTCCCATGCGAGTGAAGGCGTGGTAGTGGCTGAGTGTGGCGTCCGAGAGGCTGGCCGGTGCGTCCGTCTCCTCCTCGTAGATGTTCTCCCAGTAGGCCTGCAGGCCTGGTGTTCCAGAGGCGAAAGATCCAAACAGGTAGGCGTCCAGCTGGCTGATGATCTCCTGGCTGACGCTGGCCTCAAACTTCCGAGCAAAGAAGGTCGGCCTAGAGGCCTGCTGTGGTCGGGAGACAAGGAGGGACGATTACAAATGTGATCTTTAGTAAAAGTATGAACAAAGACACAGGGAGGACAATTTAATGAGCACTTGGATAGGTAAAAAAAAAAAAAAATAAAAATAAAAAAATTCAACAAGTCACAACTGTGGTAGAAATGAAACAGGTCCCAGTAGTAGGACTAAAGTCCTTTGGTAGGTAGATCCCTGCCTGAGCTGCTTCATGAATCAGACAGAGCTGCTCATTCACTCTACTGTGTTTACATCCAACATACCTTCATGACCACTAATGTTTACCAGAGAAAACACTGAATAAAGCAGCTTCAGAGCGTCGCCCAGCAGAGGAGAAAATAACAGGAAGTTCAGTTAACATGCTGCCGTTAAACTGACGCTGAGTCACATGCAGTTCCTCTAATCCAGGGGTCTCCAATCCTGGTCCTCGAGGGCCACAATCCTGCATGTTTTAGATGTTTCCCTCTTCCAACACACCTGATTCAAATGATCAGCTCATCATCAAGCTCTGCAGAAGCCTGATAACGATCCTGATCATTTGAATCAGGTGTGTTGGAAGAGGGACACATCTAAAACATGCAGGATTGTGGCCCTCGAGGACCAGGATTGGAGACCCCTGCTCTAATCTGTTACTGTTACCATCATGATCCAAATATGTTGGTTTGAATGTAATAAACTGAATATCATTTAATCATTCCTGATAGATCTGTATCTTCATTCAGTTTTGCACATCATTTATTAACTGCTTTGCTACTTTAACCATTTTCTTTTACCTTTAAACCATCTCAACCATAGGCCATTACTTGTAGCTAACCCATTAAGCCATTTAGCTGGCATTACTTTGAGCAGTTTCAACCACTAGCTGCAACATTTAGAACAGTTTTAGGATTTAACAAAACATTAGCATTTCTTAGTCATTACTTTTTTGCCATTTTAACCATAAGCTACAGCATGTAGCTTATTATTGAATTTCCCTTCTGGGATGAACAAAGTATTTTTCATTTCATTTCATGTAGCGAGCAACTGAAAGCATCTACCATTACTTTTAGCTATTTTGAGCACAAGATATAACATACAGCTAACAATTTCAACCATTTAGTATTTCTTTTTTTAGCTATTTCATACATTTAGCTTTACATTTAGCCATTTCAACCAGTTATCTGTTGCTTTAAGCTTTATTTCAACTGTTCAGGAGTTCTGTTTACAGTTCCAGTGACTGTGGTCCCCTATTGCTCTTAATTACACCACAAGGTGTCCAGGTATTTTGCTGACTATGTCTGTGGATTTAAAAATAAATAAATAAATTAAATTAATAAATAAACAAAAAAATCCAATGGTAATTTCCATTTTTCCACATTAGACCCACCACCTGGCAACTGCAGAAGTCCAAAGCTGAGCTATTTTACATGTTCAGTAGCAATGGTCACTATTTAAGTCAAAAATAACATGAATGCAGTTTCTCACACATGTTAAAAACAGTCCCTGCAGGAAGAAACCTCTCAAATGTTCATCACATCACAGCTATTTATATTCACACTGAGGAAAAACTGTGATCTTACTTTTCATTTTCCTTACTCATTCCAACCACAGCCAACTCCCTGACAGCACACACGTCTGCACTATTGACAAAATCCATTTTTTGGGGTTTTACTGAAATCTGATTCTAACCTCAACCCTAAAACCAAAGTCCAGAAAGTTTCTTCAGGTTCAGAAACCTTCACACACTGCGATGAAGTTCGCTCCTATTCTATTTCACAGGTTTGATGTCTATAGTTTTGTTATATGTTGCAGAAAATGCAAGTAAAACGTTTAACTGCTGCTGCGCTCCAATGCAATCAAATGGAAGAGAACATGGCCCAGTTTTCTGGACATCAGGGCGTGGTTTCTGACATCATCAGGAGGGTGTGACCTCACTCCTCACCACGCCAGCTTCACCAGCGTGCCAGGAAACCCCGAGCTAATGAATAGGACTGGGCAGCCTGCAGCGGAGCTTCATCTGAGGGTTATTCTGGGCGTTACCAGCGATGTGTGTCCTCACAGCTAAAGACAACAGTAGAAACCACTAGTTACAGAGTCAGACTCTTGTTTCCTTCATCCTGAGATCACAGAGGAATTATATAAAACTGCATTTACTGCATGTTCTCCGCTCTGCCTGGAAGAAGTCAACCTCCTGTGACGCTTTAATTTAGTTGCTCTCATGTATTTTTAAATGACAGCAATAACCAGTAAAATGACTGAGAGAAAGTACTTATTTACATGTTAAGCCTAAAGAAAAAACAGGCCAAAGCTGCACATGAGGTCAAATCCAAAAACTGTATTTTTACAAATGGGAAATTGGAAAAAAGAAGTAAAATTTTTTAAACATTTTTAACACAGATTTTTGCTCTTTTGTTAAATTACAGATAATAAAAATAATAAAATAACGGAAAAAATATAAATTGACATATTTACTATAATAAACACCAAATGGCCAAAATTATAAATAATGTTAAAAATCTATATTGTACAAATCCTAATTTGCTCTTTAACAATGTGGGACCATAAGTCTACACTGTTGAAGTTTCTTTAAATCAGCTAAAAATATAACATATACAGATACTTGTAATTTTTTAAACCACTTTGGCACCCTTGCGGCCAGTTTTTTACTGTTCTTAAATGGATTTTTTTCCCTCCCAGTGTAAATATTACTTTGATTATTCATGATTTTTTTAAGAAAAAGTTTGATTGATGTTTTATACGGCTCATTAAATTAATATAAGGGATATATTCTATTTATCTGCCAGATATTGTCTTGACCTACTCAATTTGGCTATAAATGTCAGAAAATTGTGAAAAATTTGACATTGAACTATACTTCCACAGAAACCCAAGATAAAAAGAAGAAAAATAATTACATTAAAGAAGCTTCATTTGCCTGTATATATTGATTTTGAATTATCATTTCATTTTAAATTTTAGGCTCCAGCCCTCCGCGACCCTAGTGAGGATTAAGAGGTGTATAGATAATGGATGGATGGATTTAAAATTTTATCTCTACTTCTACAAACTTACGTCCTGGTACCACCATTAATTGTTCTACAGTTATACAAGATCAAGCATGTAAAAAGCTGTAAAATAAATGTATTATTAGGGGGAAAAAAAGACATATTTAGAGAGAATAAGGGATTTTCAATACATTCTGACTCTGGTGTGTGTTCAGTGGAGGTTTAATGTTCTCCAGCTTTCTAAAGGACACAGTAATCACTGCGTCTCCTTCACATGCTAAATAAAGTGTATCATAATGTACATGCTGTACGTGTGTCCTGACCCTCACATTCAGGACTCTTTTCTAGCTGGCGAACCCCGACATTATAATAATGACAACCTTAAAACCTCAGCGGTGGCGGCGAGCTACAGAGCTCTAAAAATACTTGGTGCCTCGAGTGCACAGCTGCTTCCAGGATCAGCTCTGCTTATAGAAACCATCAGCAGCTCCACCACAGACGCTGTCCTCAGGTCTGTCGCTGGAGGTAAAAGCGGCTCCGCTAATTTGTGAACGCGAAGCTATTCTGGGCCCTGAGAGGAAAAAGGTGGACTGAACAGACTGAATGAGGGACTGTAGCCGACATCACAGGGCTACAACGATATCGCGTTTCATATTTTAACCACAAGAAATTATCTGACTCATTCAACATGGCAGTTTAGGGTTTAAAAGTCATCCGGCTGCACGTTGTTCCCATATAATCTGAATTTTCTGGCATTTTTTTAAGATGAGATAAGGTAGAACTAGACATTGCGCAGAAAACAAAATTACACAACATGAGAATAAATGTGGTGCCTGACAGAAAAGTAATGAGATAGAAGTTTAACACATGACTGAAAATAAAAATAAATGAGCTAAAATTAGACTAAAACAGAAAAATCTGAATAAATCTGGCAAAAATTCTGAAGTAGGAAATCAGTATTGCTCATGTTAATGAAATATTGCACATCTATTTCTGTTAAAGTCTAAAAAAAAAGATAATTTGCCATTTATGTATAAAGGAATAGTGCAAAATAATCAAGAGTGATATTTTAACAATGTAGACGTGCTGCAGTGAGTTTTTCAGCTAATTTACAATCACAGTTTTGACTCAGTCAACAGTTAGATAAAACACTAAACACAGAACAAAAGCCTTTTTTCTAACTACACCAAATTAACAAAAACATCATTTCTGAACACACATCTGAGTGGAATTTTGAAACGTCTACCTGAAAAAAACACCAAGATTCCATCAACTACAACTCTGAGCTCTATGATGCAGAACCACACTACACAGAACCCACCACTGGGGCAGGGTAGCGCTGCAGCATCAGTTACCATGGTGATCCAGCAGGTTAAAACTCTGGCTTTAAGGCTCAACACACCTCGCCAACCTGTTAATCTCTCTTCTTAGTACACCTCTGATGTCTAAAGAACACAGTAACACAGAGCTGTAATTAAATGTCTCACCTGGAATCGCGGCAGATCTGAGGGCTTGAAGTCGTTGGGCGAGCAGCCGCACCAGTCCACGATGTGCTTGTACTGGCACTTACAGCCCAGTTTGCGGTTCCAGTTGGTGAGCCTCAGGTTGTTGTCCACCATGGTCTCACAGTGGGCACTGTTCTCCAGGACGGTGTGGAAGAACGACTGCAGAACAGAAACACAAAACAGTAGGTGCTTCATCTTTCAACCTCAACTGAAATTAAATTCACTAATTGTTCTTGGAGGTGTTTTATTCCTTTAACAGAAGAAAGAGAAGAAAGGAAGTCAATAAAGTAACAAGTGATTTTAGGATGATTAAACCAGATTTTACCTCATCAAACATGAAAGTTTATGATAATGAGGTAAGATTTTATTATTTTATGATACCTCTTAGCATATTGCTAACACTCGCTGGAGTACCATAACTTTTTTTTTTTTAATTATTATTTAATTCATGTTACCTTCCTCGATCCATTTGTCGCTTCTTAACTCTTTTTAGCCCCTGATAGTGCCTGCTAGCTACAGAGAGTTACTGTGTTCCTGTTAACTCCTAATACTTCCTGTTAGATCCAATTAGCGTTTATGAACTTCTGATAACTCATTAACTCATTTAGCTCCTTATCGTACCTGTTAGCAACAGATCATTACTGTGCTACTGTTAGCTCGTCTTCACTCCTGTTAGCTACAAATAGCTCCTGTCAGCTCCAGACAGCTCCTGTTAACGCCTGTTAGTTACAGATAGCTCCTGTGAACTCCTTGGTGTTAATTCAATATGAAGCAGCCTTCATATTGAAAAAAAAACAAACTGATTTAGTATTTAAAGGTTTTGAAGATGTTACTAAAAAAAAAATATCTGAAATGAAACACAAATATTTCCTAATTTTATTAATCAGCTTATCTCGGGGATGTCTTATCACAAAGAGTTAATTTTTTCTGCTAAAATTCAGCTTCTTTGTGTATTTTCTGTATATGTGTGTTGAATCTGAAGGGTTATTTCAGTCCATATGTGTGTGTGTGTTTGTGTTACCTCGGCGGGCAGCAGTGTGTAGGCGTAGAATCTTTTCATGTTGCCAACCAGCTCGTCTCTGGAGTTGACCACGTAGTCCACAAAGGGCCGGTTGAGCAGGAACCAATCGGAGCCTCCGTCCACGGCAATGCCTTCGGGGATCTTGCGGTCACCGAGACGCCACATGTGAGTGTCGCACTCGTAGAAGAGTCGGTCCAGGCCCTGTTTACGGATGAACCTGAAAGGAGACAGCAGCTGCTGTTCAGTGGATTATTTACGCTATTCAACCTGCAAGATGCTCAAGAGGACTTTAACCCTCCGAACTCTATTCATGTTATCCTAGAATAAAATTGCCATAATTACACCATTTACTTGAGCTAAAACTGTAAAAACAAAAACAATCATCAAAATTTCAAGTTCCCAGTGGTCCTTGAATTACTCATCTGTTTAATTTTTTAATGATTTATGGCGTTATGACTGTGGGACATCATCATCATCATCATCATCATCATCATCATCATCTCCTTAGGCCTCAATACCCCTGAAGGAAATTTCAGCCCATTCCTGATGTTTCAAAATTTCAAAAATGCAGTTGCAAAGATCGATATTAAGTCGTACTGTGGCAAAAATATGAGCATTACTCATATGTACAACACCATAGTATAAAAGAACAGTGCAGTTGGGTTTTTATAAACCATTCTGTTATATTGAATCTAAAAAAGGCAACTCATGAAAAAGAACTAAAAAAAATAAATCAATCAATCAATGGCAGCCAGTTTTTGTATTATTAAAAAAATTTCCCCTTTAAAAGTCTAATTTAATAACATTTCCTTATTATTCTAAGATCAGTGGTGATTTATTCCTTTACAAACTAAAAACAGATCAAATGTTTGGAGCCAAAGAAACACATGAATAGACATAAAACATGAAAATAGGATCAGTTGTTTCTTACCGTGCATTGTCTCTGCCGTGGGACTTGATGAAGTTCATGTTTCGGTACTTGGACAGAAAACCCACCAGCTGTGCATTGGTTCTGAGGACAGACGGCAGCTGTCAATCATCAACTCAGCCAATGGAAACGCAGCACAGACTCAATCTGATCCAGACTCATGGGTCACAGAAACAAACACACCTCAAGTTAAACTTGACTTTTACTCATTTTCATAGCTGTCCAAAATCAGTCCAAAACTAAGTCAAAACCCAAATTTGAAACCCATCTCAAACCAGTCCTACAACCTGGTTAAAGTCCAAAACTAGGTCTGAAACCAATCTGACAACAAGTCCTAAACCAAGCCCATTACCAAGTTCAAAAGCAACTCCAATCTAAGTCCAAAATCAGTCTAAACCCGTTTAAAAGCCAAGTTTGAAGTCAATCTAAAACAGTCCAAGATCAAAATCAAATTTAAAATTAGTCTAAACTAAGTCCAAAACTAACCCGAAACGAGTCTAAAAGTTTGAATGAAATCTAAAGCCAGTCCAAGACCAGTCTAAACTCAAATTCAAAACAGTCTCTAAAACCAAGTTCTGAACCAGTGCAGAACCAAATCCAAAATCAATGTAAAATTACTTAACGAGACAGAACACACTGAGGCAGCCTGAGTCCACAGAAGAACTGTAGTAAGTTCACAAGATGTTAAAACAATGTACATGCAAATAACCTTAAAAACTTTGTGTAGGTGTATCAAAAAAAAAAAAAAACTGCTGCAGTTTTAAAGGCATTTATACAAATACAAATAATTCATTGTACATTTTTTTTAAAGGCACTGCACTTAACTTCAAGTTTCTGAACCTTTTTCACAACATCATGATGACTGGAACCTGCATTGCACAGTAATTTACTTTGTCTGAAACATGTCATGCTTCATAAACTCCTTGTTTTTGTCTGATTGGCCACCAAAGAACAAAACCACCTAAACATAAAACAGCCTCACACGATCCCACATTCCCAATAGCTGTTTTTCTACCTTTTCTTAATTTAGCAGCGTTTGAAGGAGGATTTTGCCCTTTAATGGACACATGATGCAGTGAAAGAATTTACGGTAGTGTCTCCTCTTTTAAACAACACAAAACAATCTTCCATGTAGGGGAATCTGTGTTTGGGACAGCTGCTCCAGTATGTTTAGCTTCCTCTTTCAGCTCAGCTTCATTGTGGCCTGCAGAGGAGGCAGCGCTACAAACAGCCACTCCCAGGATGTAGACTGAGCCCGGAGCCCACGGGTCGAAGCCGGTGTCGACCCGGAGAGCAGACAGGACAGCAGCACTCTGATTACAGCTGATTACAGCTGTTGGGTCGGACCGCAGGCTGCATGTGTGTGTTTGTGGGCATGTTTGTGTTGCTGCAGCTACTTTATCTTCAGCTGCTCATATATCACTTCACATGGAGCTCGTCTGAGATTTATTTTCTGCAAATTATAATCTTGTTATAGCTGCACTCTGACTTACAGGAACAGCAAGAGTCTGAACTGGAAACAGGCATATTTATATACATACTGTATATAGATAGATTCAGCATTCATGGTTTGTGAGATACATCTCTGCTGCAGTGCAGCGTAAAGTCTGCAACTAATAATTATTTTAATTGTAAATTATTCCATCAACTAATTTTTCGACCAATCAATTCGTTGTTTGGAATTTTCATTAGTGTTAGCTAACGATGTCAAATATCTATCAAACCAAACAGCTGGAAAATCTGTGGGAAATCCAGCAGCTGGATTAAGACTGTCTCAATCCTCAAACTGCAGCCTTTTCCTGCAAATCATTTTAAATCTTTAATAGATTCTTTGACCTGACTGACTGAGAAAACAAAGTTTGTGTGACCTCCTCCCGACAAAGAGAATCCGAGCTGCCATCGCCCACATTGACTCTACAATGACGTCACAGCATTGATGAATGAGTGCTGCTAATGCTGCGGCTTTGCTATGGATTTTAGCTGGAAGCGTGTTGGTCGGTCACTTTGACAGAGCAGAACAGACCGCGGTGCATTTCTAACCTTATGAGGGTGGGAAGATGAAGAAAAGCTGTAAAGATCAACATGCTCAGTCTTCGAGTGTTTCGATAAACATTGACTTCATTGGAAAGACGTCAGTTCAGCATTGGGGATGAATCCAGCAAACAAACTTTATTGTAACTGTAAGCTGTTTCAGTTCTTGGGAGTGTGTAAATCTGAAAACGCTGGCTTTTAGTTTCAGTGTGGATAAACAAGCTGCTGCAGTGAAGTTTAAACAACCTGACTCTCTTTTCAGAGTGAGAAGGAGTATCTGTCTGTGCTGCTGCTCTGTGTGCTTTAATTAGAGTCTAATAATGCTGTTTTATGTCGCTTAAATGCCTAAAATTCGTTCATGTCCTGAGAGGCAAACAAGATGTTTTCAAACATATTAATTGGTTTCAGTCAAAGAAATGAAAGTATTAGACGAGGACACTAATAAATACAGGTAGAAAAGTACTGCAGTGATCTTATTAGTTTTAATAAAAGTATTGTTCAGTCCACAGAATGTTCACATCATGTAACCTACGGTTAAAAATCTAAAACTCACCAACACAATAAATCTCTTTTCATATCATATCTACAAAAAAACGTGTAAAATCGACACACTGCAATTTTATAGGAAACAAGCAGCAACTTCCTGGAGTTTCTCATCACAATCAGAGTTAATTTTCTTAAAAACTAAATGAAAAATGCTAAAAAGAAAAAAGAAAATAAATCAAATAAAATGAAATAAATTAAACAAAAACCTGCAATTTTTAAAAACAAGAATCTAAGTCTAAACTCAGTCCAGGATCAGTCAAAAAGTAGCTCTAAAATCAGCCAAAACCCACCACAAACCATGTGCAAACCCAGGACCAAATGCAGTTCAAAACCAGTAAAAACTAGGTCCACACCCAAGTCTAAACCCAATCCAACAACTAGTCAAAAACTAAGTGAAAACCTGCCCAAAACAAAGTCCAGAAGCAAGTCTAAACCCATTCAAAAAGCAGTCAAGAACCAAGTCTGAAATCAGACCAAAATTATGTCCAAAACCAGGTCTAAACCCAGTCAATTCCAAGCCCAAAACCAGTCTGAACTATGTTTAAACCCCACCCAAAACCAAGTCCAAAACCTAGTCAAAATCTGGTCCAATACCACGTCAAACCCAGTCTTGAACAAATTTTAAACCTCAACCAGAAAGAAGTTTAAATCTAGTCTTAAATTTGTTGAAAACCAAGTTAAAAACTAAATGAAAAACCAGTCCAAATCCACACAAAACAAAGCCCAAAACCAGTCTATAGCAAGTCCACAATCAAGGTCAAAACCAGTCCAAAACCAAGTGAAAACTAAAGTAAGTTTAAACCCAGGAAAAACCAAGCTCAACCCAGTCTAAGCCAAGTCCAAACCCAGGTCCTAAGTATTTCTCAAAGTGGTGAAGGTGTTTCTGATTCTACTCTTGGGTTCAGAAAAGCTGCTAGAGTATAACATTGCTACGTTCAGACATTTTATTTTTTCCACTTAAGCCTATGTTTTTTAAGCCATTCTCGGGTAAGTTAGACGTCCAGAAAACCAGTAAGGCCACAAGGAAACATTATAATCTTCCTGATATTCATCTGGGAGCAGAGTGGGAATTATTATTTATGTAATATACAGTGCTGGATGGTATGACAGAAATATTGATAAATGGATTTTTATATTCTTTCACATTTTACACTTTTGATCGTATTAGTTACATCAATGTTTAGTGTCTACCGGACTGCAGATGGAAATTACATGCTATGAGGTCAGATAAGGGGTTTTTTGTCCTTGGTCCCTAATAGTGTCTTAATGGAGCCGATTCTTGGCTCAAATCCTCCATACATGGCGGCTGAAATCCCAATAATCAGCTCACGCTTGCTCCTAAACTGCCAGATGACCAAACTCAGCTGAAGCTCATCCTGCTTCAACGATCACAACATCACATCGACAAGCTGCAAACCAAACACAAGACTGACCATATCCTCCAACACAGAGTGAATCATCCGTCAATATCTGCGCTGATCTTAGCCAGGCTCCTTCCCCAACAATGAAGATCCCCTCAAATCCCCAAGAAGCAGGACGGCCATTAAAAACAGCCCTGCTTCAAAGCGAGAGACTCCCAGAGCTGATGTGATTGTGGTTTATTGGGAACTTGATGTACTAGACTTTAAACAAACCAAACAAGGCCCAAAGGACTGGGAGGTCACTGGTTAGTCGCTGTTAGCTGACACACTGCTTTGATAAATCAATGACACGATCGGTAACTCTTCTACAAGCATCTGCAGTGGAGGGATTTTATAAGATCTGGTATTACGGCCTCTTTTTTTATTTTTTATTTTTTACTTGTATTTGTTTGGCTACATGTGACAAGTAACCAATTGACACAGAAAGCTACTGTTTACAGACAGGAATGGATGAGTGCATTAGCGTAAATGTGTCTGAAGTTTAGGTAGATGTTGCTAAAGTTGTAATAAACACCTCAATCTTACACAATCATGCCACGTTTTGTTGTGCCTCTTAGCCTGCAGCTAACACAGCTGACATCTCACTGAAGTTAGACAAACTTTAACACTTTGTTCTATCTGATGGATACGTCTCTCTGCAGAGATACAACCTGCAAAAACTGAACAAGAAGCACAAGAATCTCCACAAATCAGCACATTAGCTGCTTACACAGCAAAACAAGAATAAATAATGCTTTAGGATGTAGACCTTAGAAAAAGATGAAGAAAGGGGAAAACAGCAAACAACACTGCAGAAAAACTAATCAATCTCAGTTGATCGATCATTAACCAGAGGAAGGCATCACGTGATGCTCAAGCGTTATAATTCCTACTTCTAATCCCTGATAATGAAGCAACCCAGTAACTTCCACCTGGTCTCTTACCTGATGGGGTAGTCGGCAGCGCTCAGGTTGATGAAGAAGTCCCAGGACCAGTCAGTCATTTTGAGGAGGTCGTCCATGCTGCGTAGGTACATGGTCAGCAGGCTGGCCCCGCCCCAGATGGTGGACATCCTCCAGGGAGTCACCCGGACGTTCTGGTACCGGCCGGCCAGAGACAGAACCTCTCTGTGGAGGTAGTTGGACCTCTGAGAGGAAAAAGAGGAAAAAAGAGTTATGTTGTGCTGTCATACTTCAATCACTTTTTAAGAAGTAGTCAAGAAATATTTTGATCTTATGAACTGAATTAAATGACTTACGATGACAATGTGTAAAAATGACAGAGCAGATATCTAATCTTAGTTAAATGTTTTTCTCAGCAGCTCAATAGATCTGTTGTTCTGGTCATTGACAGCTGTTTACACATTTGTTTTTTTCCCCTCTAAACCAACCATTGGACAGCCATCCAAGGCCATTTTTTGTTGACAGTGTAGAACCAACATTAATTTATTTTGATTTGCTCACACTGTTTTGCAAAAATGAGCTTACCAATGTAGCTCTAGGAAAAAGAATTCTGCACCATTTTTCAAACAGTTGCTATGACTGTGAAATTCAAGTTGTTCTTTCTGTGTTTTCTTTACTTAGATTAGGTACTGGTTGTGTTCTCACCTGGTCTACATGGATGTAGTAATAGTGAGAGGTGTGGTAGATGGCTTTGAAGAGACGCTGAAACTGTCGTGAAGCTCGACCGTGGACGACCAGGACGAAAGCAATTCGTACAGGTGTGGCAGCATCCGAGGCGTCTTCATCCCACTGCACATTGACGTTAGTCTTACCTGGACAGAGAGGAGGTCAGCTAACTCAGCAGGTGGCAGCTTGCAACAAGGACATGTCTACAGTCTGCAGCCCAATAGACAGAAAACTAAGAAAATGAGCCCACAGAAGACATTTCTGAGTTTTTCTCTCTTTCTTCATGGTTGGTCTGTTTCCATAGAGGTGCAGGACTTTATATTGCAGTAAAAAAAATTAGCCAACGTGAGTAAAAATGTAATAGGAATAGAAATCACCCAAAAGTTGCTTGGGGTTCAGAGGGTTCACTTTCCGCACATCACACATGATGCATTAAAGAACTGCTGGACAGCAGAAATCTGATGGTTGTTTCTGATTTTGCAGTTTTTGACTGATAAATGGTGTTACTTTGGCGATTTTAAGATAAGGTGCATATTTAAAGATAATCTTTGTTTGTTTGTTGTTGCGTTTGTCTTGTTGATAACATGCCTATCAAACCAGTCAGTGTGTTTTAGAGTTCAGAGGGTTAAACCAAACGTGAGCTTAAAATGTGTTTAATACTTTGCTTTATTCAACTTTTCAAAAGATAAAAAGCCTTTGAAGCTTGATTTGGGGGTTCAGAGAGTTAATTGAACACTGGAAATGTCAACTATTAGCAGTTCTTAAGACATCAGTGCCACTTTTAACCCTGTTCTCGACTCCAGTTCTCTGTTTTCACTTCCGCCTTACCTGGAAACACTCTGGCTGAGTTAAATCTACCTCCTGTACAAACAAACTGTCTGACAGCCTGATGCTTCATCCTCACTCTAAAGTTGGGTTGAGGCCTGCATGGCCTAATTAGTGACCTTCCTGGGCTGCAGGGCATGCTGGGATTGGAGTCTGAGGGGGAATAACTGTAATCAGGCAGCATAGTCGAGCACAGAGGGAGTGATGTGAAACACCAAACTGAAACCAAAATCCAGCCCGGCTTCAGTCTGCGGATATAATGAGTAGTGTATCATCAAAGCAACCTATAATCATATAAATTAAACCTCAGATGGCCCTGGGTGGTTCTGAGAGCATTGCTACGAGTAAATCATTAGTCAGGCTTTCCAAAAATAAGACGACAAACTGCTTGTTTAATTAGGGTGTAATTACGCTGGATGAGTATCGTCCTCACTGTGTCCATTCAAGCTTCAAGCCCCCCGAAAATAGCACAACAACCACAGGGATGCCTCTTCAAATCTACGGCACGTGCTCAGTTAAAAAAGGTTCTCAAAGGCTGAATTTGGAATTTAGAATAACCTTTTTGAAATCTGCCACTTCAAAGCAGCTGCTTGTCTTCCCGTCTGTCTATCTGTCAGCCATTCATTTGCTGACAGACTGAATCGCTGTGTTAACATCGGAGGATAATTATAGGTTAATACTTTTCAACTTCATACACGTGGCGATCAGACCAACAGTGATGGATCGTACACTTCAGCTAACAGCTAATACTACATGAAATAAAGCATATTACTGATTAAATATGACAGGAACAACAAAACCTGTCATTTAAATGCCAGATTTAGACCAAATTCTGTTCAAGCAGCAAGCTCGAATTAGCTGTTTATTCAATACTGATGTGACCAATCAGTTCCAATCTCTATTTTATTTATCTGAGGGCTGACACAGCTACACATTAGAGGATGATTCCAGTTTATTTAATCCTACTGTATTTCCCTTTAATGTGTCTATTGTGCTTTTTATGCTAACTCTGCACCTCCGTTGTAGAGATTATGGGAAAAAAGGATAAAACATGATCTTCCTGCAGCCTTTCAGAAGATTTTTAAAGGATTATAAACTGTTGTTTTCAGTCGACAATAGCAATGTGTAACTGTGATAGACATGTCATCAACAGAAAAAATAAAATGGTTTGACAGAATGTTTTACAGTTTCATTTCAATGCATCAGATGCAAACTGCCATGAAAGCACATGACAAAAATGCAAAGTTTGGTTGCATGAACAAAGTCCCAACATATCTCTTGGCAAAGGAGCTCCTTCGCCCTAATTTCCCTCTCAACAGTTTCCTTAGACGCCTTAGACGCCTCCTCAGCTGTTAACATGGCAATTACGACCGGTGTAGCTTGGTAAGAAACAGAAAGTGATTAAATTCAAATTAGGGCTGCACAATATATCTTTTCAGCACAGATGGGCATATGAGCAACAGTCACACTGCAGAAAGCGTAATGTGAAGGAAAGTAACTTAACCAATACGTCATACTGCAACATATTTTCTGCTGAATATGATTAGTACACTTGTCTGACAGAACATCATTTACGCCATCATTTTTCTGTTTCAGGGTTCTTGGAGTGGTCGTTTTAAAAACTTGAGCGAGGAACAGCAGAGAAACACTGAAAAAGAAGACTGGGCTGCAAACAGATGTATCAGAAAGGATGATGTTAACAAAAAACAGGTCGTCAATCAGCAGTGTCATGCAACTGGGGTGTAAGACAAGAAAAATCATAAGGTAACAACACAGCATGGCGTGGGCTGTGCTTAGTTTCCTATTGTCAAACTGTGGCAGGAAGTCCTCTTTTCATATAAATAATACTAAAAACACAGAGAACAACAATATCTCAGGTACTATTAAAGATAAAAACACAAAAATGTATTTGTCAGGATGTCATTAATTCGGGCTGCAAGGTGGTTGGAGCTTAGCACCATAGCCTCGCAGCTAGAAGATCCCCAGTTCGCGTCCCGGTTGGGGCACCAGGATCTTTCTGTGTGGAGTTTGCTTGTTCTCCCCGTGCAGCGTGGGTTCTCTCCGGGTTCTCCGGCTTCCTCCCACAAGGTCCAAAAACATGTTGAGGTTAACTGGTGATTCTAAAATGTCCGTAGGTGTGAATGTGAGTGTGCTTGGTTGTCTGTCTCTAAGTGTAGCCCTGTGATAGACTGGTGACCTGTCCAGGGTGTCTCCTGCCTTCGCCCTAAGTCGGCTAGGATAGGCTCCAGCCCCCCATGACCCTAGTGAGGATTAAGCGGTGTATAGATAATGGATGGATGGATTTTGGTTTTTATCTTTAATATTTCCTGAGATACTGTTTCTCAAAACAATTTAAATGTGAGTATTTTCAGGATGTTTTTCTGCAGATACAATTTAACACCTCACTTTTATTATTTGCTGATGATGCTGATCTTACCTTCGATGGGGCAGTATCGTGGCACTTTCTCCGGCATCAGCGCCCTCTCTTTGTGCTTGCAGTACACCTCCACAATCTGCTGCCGACACTCGCGGGTCTTGGCTCTGGACAGGGCTGAAATGGCTTCTTTGCCGCTGATCTCGCACTGTGGCTGCTCCTTTCTGGCCTCTGGACCGGGTGGCAGTGACGGAGAAGCCGGCTTCCTAGTCTGGTAGAAGGGTGGATCCTGGTTGGACCCCGGGGCTGGCGCTGGGGCGGTGGGCAGCTGGGGGTGGGCCTTGCGGATGTGAGTGTGGTTGTGGTTGTGGCCCGTCACTCTGGGTTGGACGGGGGGAAACTTGAGGACGTCAGATTTTGACAGAACGCTCTGAGCTTGGGCCTTCTCAGGCTTGCGTTTGTTGTTTCCGACTGGCGCCTGCTGGTGCTGCGACTGAGCTCCCAGGTTGCTGTTGCTGTCGATGGTGTCGAAGTCTTTGGGGACGGAGTTCTCGTTGTTGTTGCTGTCTGGCCGAAGTTTCTCTTTAGGGCGGTGGGAGTGGTAGACGTCCTGCAAGGGACAAGAAACACAACTCAGACACACTGGTAGGGATGCTAAATTTATTACCATTGATAATTGATTTAATCATTGGGGGGAAAAAAACTAACATTTTAGAGTCAAAAGATGACCTCTGAGAGACACAAAACCACCACAAAAAGACATGAAATGAGCAAGAAAAGACGCAAAAAAATGCGCACATAGACAAAATTACGTCAAAGCTTCATAGAACCACAGAAAATAGACACAAAAACAGACACAAAACAACCATGAATGTACACAAGATACCCACAAAGAGAAACAAAATGGGTGAAAAAGAGAAAATGGGCACAGCCACAAAATGACCACAAATCCACCACAGACGGGCACAAAGTAACCACCAACACACACAATAATTACAGAGACATATAGACACAACCATATAGACAAAAACTAACAGAAAAGATAGAAAATGAGGGGAAAGGCACAAAATGACCAAATAAACCCACACGAACCCACCATGGACACAAAGAAAGCATGAACAGACAAAAAATGACTACAAAGACACACAAAACCATCACAAAGAGACCCAAAATCACCACAAAAAGACACAAATTGACCACAAAGAGACACAAAATAAGCAAAAGGACACACCAAATGACTACGAGGAGACACAAAACAACTACAAAAAGACACAAAATCACCACAAATATTCAGAAAATGTAGTCAAAAGAGACACAAATCAACTCCAGATCGATACAACTTAACCACAAAAAGTCACAAAATGACCAAAATGTCAAAGTTACATTTGGTTACTTTTCTCACACATCCAACATTTTATTTTATTTTATTTTTTAAAACATAAAATGCCTTTCAAACCCACTGACAGGTTTCAGGGTTGAGAGGATTAATCAATGAAATTATCTCAGCAAATTATCAATTAACAATCATTAATATATCTGCACACTGCCAATGAGTTACAACAAAGAGACACAAAAAGACCACGGAGATGCAGAATAACCAGTCACACTGTAGAGTCGTGTTGGAACATATGAAAGGCAGCTTCCTGCATGCAGCTACATGTGTAATAAACATGTGTGCCCTTTGATTTGACTCACTCTGCTTTACAACAACAGTTGAGGCTCAAAGTTTGCTTCAGTTTCAGGACTCATTGTGTCATAATGTCTATCAGCGTCCAGTGGTGATATGTGTGTGTGTGTGTGTGTGTGCTTGTGTCGCAGCAGTGAAGCCACATGACCTGGATGAGTAGTTTAATCCCACAGATTGCCCCATATCTGTCCTTTCCAGGGATAAAGAGTGTGTTGGAGCAGGAAGGCAGTAATATCAGCTGCTGCCACCTGCTCCTCACACAACCCTTCATTATCTCATGTGTAATATCAGCTCAGAGGAATGCGTACAGAGCCACGGTGAATGTTTCCAGCTATTACTGCGACTGTAACAGGAATAAAAACCCACAGAGGAGATAAAGGACTCACACACACACACACACACACACACACACACACACACACACACACACACACACACACACACACACACACACACTGTGGGTCCAATCAGGGGATTTATTTTTCTATTTCTGGAGCTTCTGTAACTGTGGAGGTAAAGCTGAACATCTGACCTACAGGTGTATTTTCTGTTAGCTGTGAAATAAGCTGCTCTCATATGAAGTCTAGAAATCAGTTTCCTGCCAGAAAATAGTCAAAAACTTTCCACAAAACTTCAAAGACAAACAAAATGCACACAAAGAATACACAAACTTATGACGAAGGCATACAAAATAACCTCAGATCCTCAAGGACAACAAAGAGACACAACATAACCTCAGAGATACACAAAATTGCCAGAGACACAAAATGACAAAAAAGTGACACAGAACACCTCCAAAGAGACACAAAACGACAAGAACACACCACCCCCACGCAAAAAAGACACACAAAAGATCCACAAAGAAACAAAAAATGACCAAAAAAATGAAAAAAAAAAAACAAAAAACGCCCAAATGGCCAAACCAAATTGAAATGACCACAGAAACACACAAAGCTGCCACCACTAATACAAAACAGCCACAAAGAGATACAAAAAAATGAGACGCAACAAAAAGACAAAGATAAACCAATAACTACCAGACACAAAACAGTGACAAAGAGACCACAAAGAGTCATAAAACAACCACAAAGCAACACAAAACAACTAGGAGACAAACAACATAAATAGTTCCGCATCTCTCTCAGTCTTTGGTTCTTATATAGACAAGTTAAGTTTTTTTTTAGTTGATCAGTCTCGGGGCCTTTTGCCTCATTAATCTTTTCATTCATGACTCAGACGCAGCAGAAACCCGACGGATTTATCAACTGGTTAAAAAAACTGACAGCTCGTGTTGCTCTCACAGCAGGCCACAGAAATATGAAATATTCACAGCCTTTCTAAATGAAATGTCAGAGCCTCTTTTGGAGGGAAACTGATTAAAATCCTTCGGAGACCTTTTACGACCTGCAGACACCCTGAAAACATCCTCGAGCTGTAATTTGCTCGACAGAACAACGCCGGTTTCTCTCTGAAAAGAAAAGCGTTTTTTCCCAGAAGGCCGTGCATTCCATGGAGACCGGCCACAGCTAAAATACCAGCGCTTACCTACAAAGACATCTTTCTTTATGCCCGTGCACACACACAGACACACACAGGCAGTGAGTCATTGCTTTCTGCTGCTGTGTGAGTCAGTTTGCTCTCAGCCTCCTCAGCAGGTTCTTATTGAAGCCTCAGACCTCCTGCTGCTGCACCATAAAGGCGACAGAAAGGAGACAAGAAAGCTGTTCCCTCAGGGCGAGAGACATTAAAGAGAGCTGCAGCAGACACAGAGAGAGAGAGAGAGAGAGAGAGAGAGACCTGTTACTCTGACATCTGTTGATCACACTGACCACGACGAAGCTCATAACGATGCAGACAACTTTGGGAAGCACAGACTATTTCCCATCGCAGCAGGCTGCCACATTAAGTCCACTCATGTTCTGTGTTTGTGTTGTTGTCGACAAATCTCATGTGCAGAATGAAACTTTGTGGCACGAGGAGCAGAATATGAACCACAAAGAGACAAAATGATCACAATGAAAGACCAAGAAGAGGCTTAAAACCATGAAAAAACCACGTTGATTTAAAAGAAAGACACACAAAATAACTGCAAAGTGATTAGAAACAACCACTAAGCAACACAGAAAAACCACAGAGACATAAAATGAGCACAAAAAGAAACAAAAAGACCACAAACAGACCAAAACTGACTATAAACAATCACACAAGAGTCAAAGCAACCCCAAAAAAACAGAGAAAATACCACAAAAGGACAGAAAATGACCACAAAAAATACACAAATCCCATAACATACAAAAAACCCACAAAATGACCACTAAGACACAACACAAAGAGATAAAAAATGACCACAATGAGAGAAAAAATTACCACAAAGAGAAACAAAAGAGACACAAATGAACACAATTATCACTAAGAGATAGACGACTAAAGAGATACAAAATGACCACAAAGAGAAAAAGAACCAAACAAACAAAACCACTACTACTAAAAACAAAACAAAAAAAAGACCACAAAGAGATACAGAATAAGCAAAAGGAAACCAGAGACAAAAAACAATGACTGACAGTGCAGATTTATTTCCATTTAATTCTATTTTAAAATGTGTTTCTGACTGTGCTCTGTAAATAAACGGGCTGCACTGGTAGCATTAAATGTGTTGATGTGAAATATACGGCTGAACAGATGAAGCTATAATTCAACGCTGACAGACAGTGAAACAGGGAGATGTTGTCGTCTTCTGGCAGCAATCAAAAAAGTGCGACAGACGAAGAGAGAAACACCTTCACGTAGATAAATAAAGGGCTCTTTGACAGCTGTACTCTGCATCTGTTCTCAGCTCCGGTTCTGCATTAATCAAACACTTGTGTAGGTGTGTTTGTGCTCAGTTTACCTGCGGGAACATGCAGACGGGTGGGCAGTGAAGACATTACAGGTTTGAAAGAAGAACAGCCTTGTTTTAGCCGTGTTTACAAATCCACGAAGCTTGATGGGAAGCAGTCAGGAAACAGTTGGCACACTATCAGGTTTTTTAAACCTACATTCTGGTAAAATCCTGTTTGAAATAAGTGAATATTTGTATTTCAGAAGTTACAGGTTTCTAGTTTTGCGTTTCATTTTATTTTCTTTTACAACCACTATGTGCGCAGTAATGATGGGAGCTGGAGAGCACACAACCTTTCAACTTCACGTAGACCAGTCACCGCCATCTTTCCTGTTTAGATAGCGATGATCTGTCTCCTAAATAAAAAATCTGAAAAATATCGCTTCCAATGTAGTGTAACATGTAAAGTTATCTTGTTTAGGCTAACATCAACAAACTGTATTGTTTATGCTAATGCTTTCTTGTTGAGGTTAACAAGGCAACTAAGAAAATCTTGCTGGGGCTAATGTAGCAGTTTACATTACCTTTTGTAGACTAACATAGTATCTTGTTTACGCCAACATAATGGTTGATGCGATGCTGTTTAGCCAGACACAAAAGCTAATTTTATCTTGTGTGGACCAACGGATAACATTATCTTGTTTAGGCTAACGAAGTAGTTAAAGTTATCTTGCTAACACTAATGTATCACCTAATGTTATCTTGCTTAGGCTGACACACCTGCTGATGTTATTGTGTTCATGTTAACGTAGTGGTGAACGTCATCTTGTTTGGAATGAAATAGCAGCTAACCATGTCTTGTTCAGGCGAATGTAACAGCTAACATTTTTTCTTCAGGCAAATGTTGCAGCTAATATCATCTTGGTTGGCGTGATATAGTATCAATAATTGTCTAATTTCAATGGCATTAGTACCAGCTACCAAATTTTACAAAATCCCGAGGGTGGTACTAGATGGTGGTCATTAAAATTAGAAAGTTTTATCCTCTGGACAGCATAAATCTTATATA
Organism: Stegastes partitus; assembly: GCF_000690725.1. Lineage (NCBI taxonomy): Eukaryota > Metazoa > Chordata > Actinopteri > Pomacentridae > Stegastes > Stegastes partitus. Next base: position 36,516 of record NW_007578697.1, read on the forward strand.
TTTATGGAAATTTGCTCATTTAAAAAATTATAATAATGTGAAAAATGCCTCATTATCTCAGGGGGCACAGAAAAAAAAAGATACTGTCTTTTAAACTTTACACAGCTTCACAAAAACATCATTTTGGTGAAACGGAACAGAGAGAAAGGTAAAATTCTGAAACGCAATGACAGTTTCTTCAAAAAGTGTGAGTAGGAATATTCCTGTCTTTCACTTCATGTTTAAAAAAAACCTGAGAATTGGCTGAGAAACAAAAGAAGAGGAGGAGAAGCATCATCTCCCACAGGAAGTGAATGAAATTATCCGTCTAAACAGTGAGCAGAAAACAAAGGAAAAAACAGCCAGATGGACAGAAAGTAAGCTAAATGGACTGTAATGAGGGTCGTGGTGAGGCTGTGAAACCTGGCTGAAACCATCCAGCACTCGCAGGACGACCCAGGATTACAGCAGGGATTTAAGTCTATCTATGCCAGATTTAGCGAGAATTATCTCAAAGAAAAGAGAGAAAAAAAAAATAAAGCAGCTTTCTGGTTTTAACATGAGTCTGTGGTGTTAAAGCGCTAACAGAGAGAGAAGTGGAGTTTTAAAACTTTTATGAGTTCTTGCACATCATGTAGGAGTTGAACAGCTGATTTCACATCTGTTGTCTTCTTTGTGGAGGTCTCCTTTAAAATGCGAAAAAATTTTAATATAGAGGTTTACATTTTTGTCTATCAGAGATTCATTCTGTTGCAGGACAACGAGCCCAAACGTCCAGCCAGAGTCTTCAGTCAGAACAAGGAGCACTGCAGCAGAAACCATTCCAATATGAGCCAAAAAAATCATCTGAATCAAGTCCAAAAACTGTCTAAAACCAAATCCAAAATCAGTCTAAAACCAAATCCAAAATCAGTCTAAAACCACATCTAAAATCATTTAAATTAAGTCCAAAACCAAGTCCAAAAACAGCCTAAAACAACTTTAAAGTAGTCTAAAACCCAACCAAACGCAAGGCCGAAACAGTCTGACGGTTTGATCCCTCTCTCTCGTTTGAGCCACATATCAGGAACACTGCAGACATTTTATCCAGTTCAGCAGCTGAAATCCTTTTAGACACTTTCAAAACATCCTGAATCGAGTCCTCACAAGGCAGCCAAAACTTTTGACATAAAGAATCTGCTTCAGATGTTTTGGCACCAGATATCAGCTATGATGGGAGGATATGACAATCCCATTCTTCTAATCTTAAAGATTTCAGATGAAAGTGTGACTCACTGAATGTCCTCAGTTTCCAAAAATGTCCTCACTTTCAGTTTGGACAAGGTGGTCCTCGCAGAGAGAGAAGCGCATGATCTCTCACACACACACACACACACACACACACACACACACACAGTATTTAGGGATTATTCAACAATCCAAACTAGATTAGAAAGTATAAATCCCATCAGAGAAACCTGATCCAGAGCAATCCTCTAATCTGATCTGACCTGGCTGTTAGGATGTGAATCCAGTCCAATACATGTGGTCAGTGCTCAGCGTGTGATTTTACATGAATTTATAGGTTTCTGTGGATAAATTTCAGTTTAGCAGAGACGTTTCTGGTCTCAGAGGGGCCATCTGAATATTTTAGGTACGCTTAGGTTTTAGTTTAGGTTTTTAAGGTTGTGTGCGTTTAACTGCTGCAGCTTCCACAGTCCTCACATTCACACTACAGTGAGGTTAAAATACCAGCAGTGTTTAGCTTTCCACAAACTGCAGGAGGACAGTGTTTACAGGTGTGTGTTTGTCGATTGTACAGAAGACTTATGCGCACTGTCTGTTGCTGTCCAGTTCCAGTGTGTTTTCTGCAGTTGTGCACGGCGCCACGGCTGCACAACTCCTACATTCATCACATCACATGCTTCTACACTTGTGAGGACCCTCAAACATCACAATAAACCCGAACATGCTAGCTGTCCTCAAATGTCTTGTTCAGTCTGACAACCAACAGTCAAAAACTCCAAAAAAGCCTTCAGCCTCATCATGGAAGCAAAGTCCAGAACCAGTTCAAAATGAGTCCAAAACCAAGACCAAAACTAATAAAAAATCAGATTCAAAACAAGTCTAAAACAAGTCCAAGATTAGTCCAAACAAAGTCCAACAATAGAGCCCAGATGTCAACAGCATGACATCAGGAACCAAGTCTAAAACCATCACATCACATGCTTGTACCTCTACACTCACAGTCCAAAACCAGTATACAACAAGCAATCTAAAATAAGTCCATGTCCAAAAAGAGTCAACAAACAACTGCAAAACCAGTCTAAAACAAGTCTAAAACCAGTACATAACAAGTCTAAACTCAGTACATAACAAGTCCAAAACTAGTCTAAAAGTTCAAAAATACCCCACATCATATCCAAAATGAGTCTTAAAACAAGTCCAAAATCAAGTTCAAAACTAGTATGAAACCATGTCCTAAACAAGTCCAAACTGAGTAAAAAAAAAAACAAAAAACTAAATTTTAAAAAAGAGCCCTGATCTCAACATCATAGCATCAGGAACCAAATCCATAACCAGCCTAAAACCAAGTGTAAAACCAGACTCAACCAAGTTTTTAAAAAACATGTCTAAAACCAAGTCCAAAACCAGTATAAGACCTAGCTCCCAACATGTCCAAAACCAGTCTAAAGTAACATTCAAAACTAATATGAAACCAAGACCAAAACAAGTCTAACACAAGTCCAAAATTAAGTCTACTCTGAGTCCTAAAATAGAACCCTGATCTCAACATCATGGCATCAGAGACCAAATCCAAAACCAAAAATCAAATGAAAAAACAGTATAAAACCAACTCCAACACCAGCAATAAGGAAAACATTACAAAATGTTTTGTACTACAACAAAGGTCCTAACCAGTACAGAACAAAAGATTTATCATTTTTGGCTTTAGAAACACCTGATGGACATTTTTCACAATTTTCTGACATTTGATTGACCGAACAACTAGTCAGTTAATCCAGAAAATAATAAATAAATTCATCAACAATCACAGTAAGTTGCAGCACAAGTTTAAAACGACATATTAACCTTTTAAAATTGCTGTTTTTTGAACACACAGCACGCATAAAACAATTTATCAGCGTTTATCATGTGTACAGAAACATACAGATCCAGGTTTCACTGGACTGAGAATGTATGTATCTCTTAATCACTGGTTTTATCCTCACCATAACATTATCTGTCACAGCTACATACTACGCCAATGGTACTTTTCATGTGAACAACCAAACACATCAGTATCAGCATCATCTTTTACACCCACAGTTAAATATTACTGCACCACCTCACATCACCTTACTCCGGATGTCAGATGACAGTGCAGTCCGGCTTCCAGTGTGGCCATTTGGATCAGTTATAAATACTTTTGTTCTCTGACGTGGTCAGACAACACGTCAACACATGCACAGTGTTTATATGGGGGGGGTCTCGCTTTTATTGAGGTCCCTCAAATGAACTTTTATTGGAAATTGGAAGCTTCTTCCTGCCAATAAACACACCCACACACATGCAGTTGATCACAACAAGCATCCTGAGCGCTGCAGGTTATCTGTGTGGCAAATATTTTGTGGTAATCTGATTACCTAATTAGTGTGGATCACTTGAACACAATTAAACACTGAGACGGGAAGGGCTCTTCAATTTATTTTTATGGTCTCTGTCTTATTGAGGCCACCTGATCTCAAACTCATTTGTGCTAATTATTACAGATAAACTAATTTAATCAGGAACTGCTCACTCACTCACTCATTTCCACATTTAAAAGAAATATGAAAGTGTTTTCAAACAAGGAAAAGTCTCCAATAATTTAACAAAATACAATGTTTTGTTAACTCTATTGATATAACCAGTGATGCAGGCAAATATTGATCAATAAATACTAATTCAAAAGCAAGACACTAAAATGAGATATTTTTGCAGAACTGTGCACAAACTTTCCGAAGCCATTGACTTTCACTGAATTTTAAAAAAGTAGTGATGTTTTTCTGACTATTTAACATCTCCAACCTTTCCAAAACCAACATACATCACATTTAAAACAGCAAAAGACAAAGAAAACTACAAATATTTACAATTCAAATGCTGGAACCATATCATCGCTTACATTTTAATTAAGAAAGATGATTTTCCACATTCAGCACAATCATTTTTTGTTTTGGCTAATCGCTTGAACACCACTTAACAGAAACATATGTTTGTGAACAAATTAGATCACAAACTTTGGTAAAATTATATGCAAGCTTTCAGTCATTGTTGACTATAAGCCAATAAGCTTCAATCGGTCTAAAAACTAAAGGCATTCAACTTCTAAAGCCAGTGAGAAAACCAACAAGAACCATTTAAAACTACATTAAAAACAGGGGATTAGAATGAGCATTATTGAAATTATGAGAAAGCCTTCAGTTGTATTTCACTTTCTCATAATTTTATGTACAAAAAAATTCCAAGACTCAAAAATGTTCAACTTGGTATTACATAGGATGAAGAAAACAAACACGCACACCAGAACGAACATCCATCCATTATCTACACACCGCTTAATCCTCACTAGGGTCGTGGGGGGCTGGAGTCTATCCCAGCTGACTCAGGGTGAAGGCAGGAGACACCCTGGACAGGTCACCAGTCTATCACAGGGCTACACTTAGAGACAGACAACCAAGCACACTCACATTCACACCTACGGACAATTTAGAATCACCAATTAACCTCAACATGTTTTTGGACTGTGTGGGAGGAAGCCGGAGAACCCGGAGAGAACCCACGCTGCACAGGGAGAACATGCAAACTCCACGCAGAAAGATCCCTAGTGTCCTCACAGGGACACGAACCGGCGACCTTCTTGCTGCGAGACAACGGTGCTAACCACTGAGCCACCTTGCAGCCAGAACAAACATTAAAAATGAAATGAAATGCAATTGGCTAAGATAAGATTATATGCAAGCCTTCAATTGTCTTTTACTTTCAGTCAATTTTAAAAACAAAATATATTTTTCTTCTGACTAAAAAACTGTTTTGAAAGCAGTTGAAAACCAAAATTTTCCCAAGTTCAAGGTGACGTCTTCAAAAAATTGTATAACCAAAGATATTCATTTCATAATGACAAAAACACACTTTCCAGCCAGTGTTACATCTTCCTAAAACTCCACAACTCTTCCTCCAACATTCGTCTCATTTCATGCAACTTTTAAGGCACCAGAGAGCAAAATTGTACTCTGGGTAGTTTGATGCCAACCAGCCATGATGTTTAACCAGCCGTTTTCTGTATCTGTTGGTCGTCACTCACTAATAACACACTGCAGCTATTTCTCCATTTGGCCACGTCTTTAACTTCTTCACTGCTGCCTTTGTTTCATTCCATCATCTAGTTTTCTCTCTTTTCACCTCCTAAACTCTCGTCCTATAATAAGCGCTGGCATGTATCTCTGCTCTTTTAAAAGCCAATAACTGTCAGGACACACAGAGGGAAGATCACAGGGCATCCGGTTCGCTGTAATGAAAGGACGTAAAAGTGGATCCCTGCAACACAACCCACGTTTTCCCCTCTCGCACACAGCAGCATATAGAGTTGGTTCATGTCCGAACAACAAGTGAGAACACCTGGATCTCAACAGGGTTTTCTAAACATAAAAACACAGTGGAATCTCCTCCAGATCACATACAAGTACTGTGTAGGGATTATACATAACACTGGTAGAGCTTGACAAGTCATAGAGAAGCTGCACACTTAGCAGAAGCATGAAAAATGTGAAAAAAAATGAGGAGTTTCAGCCTCAGCTTTGACAGTTTTACCCCTAAAAGCTACTTATTCTGAACAAAACTACCCAAATATGAAGTGCAACAACGCCCAAAGATGAAAGAACAGAAGAGTTTTAACTCAAACATGGCATGCAAACTCATGTTTATCCTTTTAAATATAAATGAGTAATCTCATTTTACAAGCTACACTCACAGGGGACAAGCTTACACTAATAAAAATGACCTAATCTTTTCCTAATTTCCTTAAGAATCAGAGCGATCCCTTTATTTGACCAAGAGAACCTTGTAAATCATACACCTCAGAACAGCTTTACACCAAAGTCCATTCACAAATCAGTCATATCGTAATCATTCTGGATGTCTTTTACATAGAAAGATGGAAAGACAGACAACTTTTGGTTATACCTCTGACAGCTTTGCCACTCAAAGCTACTTATTTTGATCCAAGGTGCTTAAATATAAAAAGCAAAAATGGATGTTCAGGTTTAGAATTGAAACATTCATAAAATATGTTGAAGATTGAGAAATCTCACCCCAAACTCCACTGAAAAATCAGTCATTTCTAATTCATCTGGGTTGACATGAATGTGAAAAGATGGAAAATCAATAAAGAAACAAGAGTTTGGGCTTCAACATTGACAGTCTTACCCTTTAAAGTTATTCATTATGTGCAAAATATTTTAATATGAAGAGCAACAATATCCAAAGATGGAAAAACACAAGAGTTTTGGCTCCAATTTGGCATGCAAATTCATGTTTCTCTTTGTAAATATGAATTACTAATCTCATTTTACAAGCTGAAACCACAGGAGACTATTTCACATTTATGAAAACGGCTTCATCTTTTCCTGATTTTCTTATGAGGTGGTATAATAGCTCTGTTCAGAGAACCCTGTAAATCACAAGCCTAAAATAAGTTTTAAACCTTAAAGTTTTGCTTCAACTTGCATGGCATGCAAATTTATGTTTACCTTTGAAAATATTCATTACCAATGTTTTCTTACAAGCTACAATCACAGGTGACCAGTTCATAAGAGTAAAAATGGCTTAATTGCTTCCTACTTCTCTTACCAAGAGAAGGGTTTTTAATTAATCCATTTTAGCTTTTTATAATGAGGAAGTAGCTCTAAGGGGTAGTTTTGTGAAAATCTACTGAGCACACAAACACCACACCAAAACTCCATGAACAAATCAGGAATTTTTCTTGAATGTCATGAATGTGGGAAGATGGGAGAAAAACGCAGAATAAAGAAAAGTTTTAGCTCTGACTTGGCATGTTTTTCCTTATAAAGATAAATTGCTAATGTTGATTTACAAGCTCCAATCACAGGAGAGAAATTGGCTTGATCTTCCCCTAATTTCCTGTCAGTAGAAAGCCTTGGTTTTGAAAAGACAACCCTCTAAATGTTTCACCCCTTAAATGTACTTACTGTGCAAAATGAGATATGTATTAAAGGCTCAAATCAATGTCAAGGCTCAGAATTAAGGGATTCATTAAAAACATGTTGCCCTTTCAAACTCAGCGAAAATGACGTTTTAAGAGTGAGATGCCACCAAACTCCATTTAAAAAATCAGCCATTTGTGTATTTTCTTAGTTACTGATAAACTAAGCAGTATTGCTGAATTCCACTGAATACATGGTATTAAAATATCTACGTCGTTCTTTCATTCGGCATTAATATTATCGATAACTAAGCAAGCGAGCATCACTATTTCGCTCTTCATTTCTATAATTCAGTTCGGAATCTGATGAAAATTTGTTGAAGCAATCAGCGTGAAGTTGTGAATTGATTAACTGCGGTTTGTACAACAGCTGCTACGAGTCGTCGCAAAGCGGTGTTTCGGCTGAAATTGTGGGCATCTGTGGACGCCCTAAATGAACAGATTTTAGAATGAAGTTTGGCCTACCGACCCATTTCTCCACACAACACACTGTGTTGATGCAAATGCCAAAACAACAGGCAGCAGCTGCAGCCGCTCAGCAGCAGCATCTCTGCCGCTGCCATGCGGCTCCCCTCGGGGACACACACGCTCAATGTCCACCATAAGAACCACTCGTGTAAAAATCACGTTAAAGCAGCACACGGAGCGCATATCAATCAAACATACCGCCTGCAGCTTGTGCCGAGCGGCCGCCTTCCCGAGCAGCGGCGGCGGCGGCGGGTCGCCCTTCGTCTGCAGCCCCCTCCTCGGGTGCTCCCCGTCGGCTTTGTTGAGCCCCCCGGTCCGCTCCTCTCTCTTCTCCCGGCTCCTGGCGCCTCCGTCCCCGGAGTCCAGGCTGCTGAAGTTCCACACGATGAGAGTCTGGACCAGCAGGACGGCCAGAGCGGCGACCAGCAGGGCGGACCGGGAGCGCCGGGCCAGCCTGCGGGCACAAGGGTTACCGTTCATCCTCCTCCCTCCCTCCGGTTCAAGCTGAGACTGGGAGCCCCATCCGCTAAACGCCGACAGCGGGGTGTGAACGCTCCCCTCCGCGGCCTGAGAGCGGCTTCTGGCAGGCAGGGAGGCGGAGGGAGGAGGAGGGAATTTGGCACAGACTGGAAATGAGGAGAGAGGTTCGGAGGCGGAGAGGACGCAGGGCCCTCATGTGGCCATTACCGGGTCCACAGTTCACACAAAGCGGTTATTTTCTCATTTAAAAGACGTCCTGCAGGGCCGGAGCCTGCAGCTCCACAGCCCAGGACACAGCACCTGAGGGGGGCCAAAGAGGGGTTGTTGGGCCCCTCCATTGACATGCATTTTCTGATTAGTCAACACCTCAGCATCATCCAAAACCAAAAGATATCACAGAAGACAAATAAAACACAAATATTCACAGGTAAGGTACTGAAACTGGTTAATGTTGGACATTTTAGATTAAAAAGTTGTTCCTGCAGGGCCCAATCCCAATTTATTTAATAACTGGTGGCATAAACGCAAGTTTTTCCAGATTACCTAACAGGAAGTTTGCTGGAACCAGTTCATCATGGACTTTCTTGATTAAAAGATGTCCCCACAGACCCCAAATTATTTAATCATTTTAGCATAAACACACGTTTTTATATTGATTACTCCTAAAATTGAAGTTGCTCCTGACCTTAATTGAATTCCAAATGCAAAAAATTATATATTTTTCTGACTAATCCCAATGTCCAGCCCTCCTAAAATCAAAAGATATCAAATGTAGGATCACAGAAGACACAGAAAACCACAAATATTCACAATTTATATGCTGGAACCAGTGATTTTGACATTTTAAAATGCATCCTAGACGCAAGTTAAGTTGATTATGCATAAAAATAGGTTGTTCCAGTTAGATTTTCCTATTTATTTAAAAGTTAGCATATTTGATTCTTGATCAACTCCTCCACAACAAACTCGTACTTGTAAGGGGAAAAAAATCCATCTTTATGTGAGCTATGGCAACTTTTAATGAAATTATGTTATGTTCTGAATTAAGTTTTTAAATTGGGAAGTTGTTTAACTGCAACATTGTTGAATGATGTTAAGAAAATCTAAATATGTTTTTGCACAAGAAAAAAAAAAATCAAATTAATTTACTAAATATATGCCACTACAGTTAATGTTTTAACTCTACAGCTGCAACTAACAACACACTTAAATGTTGATGAAAAAAACAAAATCAAAAACAAGAAACTGAATTTAGCAGAAACTGAACAAGCCATTACCAGCTACTGACTTTCACTTTTAGATATTTTTTATTTTTTTAAAGTGATTTTTCAGATTAATCAACATCTTCAACTTGTCTAAAGCCAAAAGATATTAAACGTAGGATCACAGACAATTAACAAAACCACGAATATTCATAATTTAGATCATCATTCATCTTGGACATGTTTGATTTACGATGTTTTCAGGCTTATGTATTTGCAAACCCAAATTTATGAACACAGGTTTTCTGCTTTTTATGACACCTTTCTATGTGCTTCTTTGTTTTGTGTTCTGTTCAAGATTTCAGTGAAGGTTATTATTGTAGTCTTTGTATTAACAAATTAAAACCAAATCAAATAGCAGAGGGATGTAAACACCTTCTTTTTTTTAAGATCCCAACCAGTTTAATGATTATCCTTAATATTATGGCTGTCTTGTAGAGGTGTCAAAGTCTATTTCACTGATATTAAGTTTATTTTATCAGGTTGCTTCAGTTTTATAGTATTGTAAGTCATCATAGGAATCACAATTATTGATTTTTATTGTTTGAAGGGTAAGAAAATATATGAAGCTGAAACCAGATGTTTACATACACTGTATAAAAAGACATCAAACTGAAAGCGACATGTGTTGTAGGGCGTCCATGGTGGAGTTTTGCTCTGCAAGGTTAATTCAGCCATGACGGGAAGGATAATTAAATTAAACATATGAATGATTCGGTGTGATACAGTACACATGATGTAAACGGAGCCGTCTTTAGGTTCTCTGAGGAAATGATTACATACATTACATGTGTCCAGCCAAGCAGTAAACACATGCAGCATCTCTGCTCGCCTTCTCATACACTTTCCGGCAGATTAGTCTTATTTCATGCATATTGCAGCAAAGTGCCAGAGATCTAATTGAATAAACAGCTAAAAATAGAGATTATTTCTTCTCCTTTCACTCCTTTGCCTTTTGTTTTGCTCAGTTTTTATGTTTTTCTCATTCTTCACAGACTTGTTAGAAAAGGCTGGTTCACCAACCGGGCAGCAGCTCAGAGGCCCAAAACAACAAAGGCCCTAAAAGATACACTGAGTATGTGTTATTCTTTGGTACTTTAATTAATAGCACACAAACCGCTCACCTTTCATGTCAGCTCAGGCCTGCAGGTGTCTTTCAGAGGCTCTTTCTGCTCACATGGTGGATCTTCAGTAGCAGCTGGTGCTAAAAAAACAAAAACAAATGAAACATGTCAGAAGATGTACAAAATGGCCAAAAAGAGGCATAAAACAAACCCGAAGATGTACGAATCATACACTTACACAAAATTACAATAAAGATGTCAAAAAAACAAATGCAAAAAGACAAATACAGTGGCATGCAAAAGTTTGGGCACCCCCGGTCAAAATTCCTGTTAATGTGAACAATTAAGCAAGTGGAAAGATGAAATGATCTCTAAAAGGCATGAAGTTACACACAACACATTCCCTTTACATTTTCAGACTGGTGACCTGTCCAGGGTGTCCCCTGCCTTCACCCTGAGTCAGCTGGGATAGACTCCAGCCCCCCACGACCCTAGTGAGGATTAAGCGGTGTATAGATAATGGATGGATGGATGGATGGATGGATGGATGGATAGGACAGTGAAGAGCGACAGGGCACATGGGGAGAAGAGTGGGGGAAGTACGTGCAGCAAATGAGCTGCTGGCTGGACTCGAACTGCGGCCGCTGCGTCGGGGATTATAGCCCCTGTACATGGGTTGCTGTTTTGTCCGGTTGAGATACCTTTCCAAATGCTTTGCTATCATTTTATAGTAGAGAGCACACCTAGCATGCTCTTCTAAACATCAACGGTGCAGCTGTGGAGAGGGTGAGCAGCACCAAGTTCCTGGGTGTGCACATCTCAGAGGATCTCTCCTGGACCAGCAACACTGCATCCCTGGCCAAGAAAGCTCAACAGCGTCTCTACTTCCAGCGCAAGCTGAGAAGAGCCAGAGCCCGGGCCCCCGGTCCACCTTCTACAGAGGCACCATCGAGAGCATCCTCTCCAGCTGCATCACTGTGTAGTACGGCTCCTGCACCCCTTCCTGTTGCAGGACACTCCAGCGCATCGTGAGAGCAGCGGAGAAGATCGTTGGTGTCTCTCTCCCCTCCCTCCAGAACATCTACAGCACCCACCTCACACATCTGCATAGCGCGTGATTCTACCCACTCGTCTCACAACCCCTTCAGCCTGCTGCCATCAGGGAGGAGACTAAAGAGTCTGATGGCCAGGACCAGCAGACAGCTTTATCCACTAGGCTGTCAGGAAGCTGAACTCTCTGTTTAGCCTACTATATGTTTAGATTGTATATTTTTTTATCCTATTGTATGTTTAAATTGTATATTTTGCAGCTTATTATATGTTTATCTTAAATATTTTTTAGTAGGTATATTTTTTCAACTGTGTGTTTTCTTAAATGATGTTTCTAGAGAAACTCAGTTTCAGTTCTCTGTATGCGTACATTTGCATGCCACTGTGGCAAACAAGATACACCAAATAAATACAAAATGACACTGAGCCAACACAAAGAAGTACATAATGATTATACAAAGACAAAATGACTACAGAGATGAATGCAGTGAAAGAAAAACAATACAAACACTAAGATACTGCTACAAAAAGACAAAATAATCTCAAAAATGTAGGGGGAAAAAAACACCACAAAAAGACACACACTGACTACAAAGGTGGGGTTGTGAAGTTAATATACACTTGTCCTCAAATGTATTCATACCGTCCCATTAAAGAAGG
>NW_007578697.1:49551-56200 GCF_000690725.1 Stegastes partitus
CAGAGTCACAGTAGGTATTTATGGGTATGCCAGGCTGAGCTATGGAGCTGTAAAACAATAAAAACAGGTGCTCCCAGAGACATCTTGTCATGTGGGCAAAACAATCATTGTTTTTCCTCCTTACTGGCAGCTAACAATAAAAACATAAGTCTGTGCTCTAATGGGTAAAATCTGGAAAGTACCAAAAGCACAAGGCTTCCATATTCTCTGATCTCTGAGCTGCTGACCATATAAATAAAATCTAGTCTGACTGTAAACAAAAAAAAACTAAACCGAAACAGTGATGCCCATGTATGGAGCTTCCTCCTGAAGCCTGAAGATTTTAATCTGAAGCAGAGTGAGACGCAGCCTGCAGTTCCTGGACGAAGTCTGACAGGTACGTGGAGAGAACACACACTGTGCTTTCTTTAAAAAGTCAGTTGTAGCAGTGAATATTATGACTGGTGTATGTGAATGTGAGATATTTTACTCAGCTGTGAGCATCCTGTCTGATAAAGGCAGATTCATGTTGTTGTTTGTAGGACTAAACACTTGACTTTGTCTTGAGCCCAGCGACGAGCGACATAACTGCTTATAAAAACTTTATCAGAATACAAGCGATTATGTGCTACCTCATGCTGCCAGGACAGACACACTGTCATGGAGCAACAGCGGCAGCTAGAAGTTTCCTCTTCATGCAAAGAAATAATGAAAAACATTAGAGTGTTTGTGGACACGGATAGTGTAGAAGACTTCATAGTATACAGTTGTGTCTTAAAGTAGGCGACACACTCTTGTTTGCGGGTGAGGTCAAGAGCTTTTGGGGGTACCCTTGTAGGTCCCCTGTATATAAATAAGTCTGAATTTCCTGGTTTATTACCGTCATGTTCATCTTCCTCTTCACAGTGATGTTGCATCTTTATGCTAATAAACCTCTTTCCTGCAGGGACACCAGCATAAGCCGAGGGATGCAGTACCAGTGGGCTGAATATGATTCTCTGCCAGTAGGGGTGGTTCGACTGGAAACTCAAAGGCCTGATAATGGCAAAACCTATGTCATGTACCACGGCACTACCCGAAGGAATGCTTTAAGCATCACGATCTCAGGTTTTCGACAGTCTGCAGACGGGATGCTTGGTCGCGGGATCTACCTCAGCAGAGACCTGCAGAAAGCGAGTCGCTACCCCCTGAACCACCCCGAGCATGACAGGGTCGTCCTAAAGGTTACGGTCAACGTGGGAAAAGTGATTGCCATCAACTATCAGGGCCACCCACTTCAGAAGAATTGGCATGACTACGGATACGACACCGCCTGGGTGCCTCCCAACTGTGGAATGGTGAATAGTGGCTTACAGGAGAACTGTGTCTGGGATCCTGAACGAATCCAGATCATCAAAGTTGTCAAACCCAAGCCAGTCCAGGTGCCACTCCAAGTGCCACGTGGTCATAGATTCACGAATCGCAGTTCAAGATTTCAAGAGTTCAAGAGTTTGTGTTTTTCAACTCATCATACGACTGTCGTGGTTATACAATACAAATAACACAATACATGCACAACAGTGCTGTAAAAAAAAAAATTTTAAAAAAGAAGAAGAAAAAAATTAGAAAAAATGTGGTGCATACGGCTTCAAGTAAACGCCACGAGCAGTGACAGATTTATTTTGTGTTCAATCATATTTTCATATATTTGTGTAAAAAATAAATGACACTGCATTTTCTAATTGTGTTCCTATTAACTGGAAATCCAATGTGCCATAAATCTGAGTGTCTGTCTGGTTATGGTGATTACAGAGTGTGATGAATTTTCTTTTTTTATTTTCTGATTTTCAATATGTAGCTGCCTTCTTTACTTTACTTTACTTTACTATAGAAGCTAATAGCAGCAAAAACAACAACAAACTAACGTTGATGGTAACTACTTGTGGGTTAGCAAATGATGCTCAAGTCTCTTTAAACTGTGAAATTTGTCATTTCTCATTGATTTACATATAAATAAAGTCATTGTGTTTCCATGCTGTGAGCTGACGTTACTTATTGGTACCTCTCAGTGCGGTTTGCACCACAGCTGTACAGAAAAGTACACAAAAACTACCAAAAGAAACAAAATGACTAAGGACATCAGCTAAATGACTATAAATAGACACAGAATAAGCAAAAATGCAAATAATGACTACAAAAATACCCATACTGTCACAAAGAAACTCTAATGGAGGAAACCTGGAAAGTCCCATAAACTCCCAACTGCCTAAAATCAACTGTTCCTGAGCTGCCGGCTGTTTCGACCACACCCAATAGAAAACATCCAGTCTGACTGTAAACGAAAGGCAGACACATGTACAGGACATGAAACGAAACCGAAACATTTATATCCATATATGGAATTTCCTCCTGAAGCCTGATGCTTTTTGTATGAAGCAAAGTGAGACGCATCCTGCAGTCTTGGACGAACTCTGAGAGGTACGTGAACAGAACACTCACTTTGCTTTCTTCTCTATAAAGTTTTAGCAGCAAACATTATTATGTTAGAAAATATGTAACTCAGCTTTGAGCTTCCTCTCTGATAAAGGCAGATTTATGTTCAGGTTTCTGACTTTCTCTTGAGCCCAACAATGAGCTGCACAAAAACCTGTTTTTTCAGAATCAGATAGATTATTTTAGCTAAACTGTGCCATACATTATTGTCTTTAATGGGAAACAGCCTTTCAACAAGTTGAAAGACTGTCAAAGAGTCCATTTGACAGTACATGATTACCAGTCTCTGACAACTATGCATAGTTAACCCCTTAATCCCTGTGCTGTCTTTTTAGTTTTTTGCTTAAAAAAAACTCAGTTTCGGTCAGTGCCAGCTCCACAACTAAACAACCTGAGGCTCGACGGATCAAAGAGCCTTAGGAAAAGATAAAATACATTTCTGCTTCCATCAACAGGTCAGGGCGTGAGCGTAAAAACTCTGGCAAAAATTATTCTGAAGAGAGCGACTATAACGTCATTTTATCAATAAATCAATGACATTGATGTTATTAGAACTTTTCCGAAAATTCTCAGCTGCAGCTCTACTAAATAGGATGCAACAGAGATGATACAAGACATGTATTTTGTCCCAGTAATACCAGGAAGCCTCTCCCTTTTACTCAGAGAAACATCCTGGTTCTGGTTCTGCTCCGGTTGAAGAAGATAAAGTTTCCAGTTCACCTGACTATTATTAAATGTGGACGCAGTTAAAGCAGCACCTGAATTTTTGGTGATATCTGAAGCTGTGTCCCTGCTCAGGAGGTAGCAATGCTGAAGATTTCAGATGAGTACTCAGCATTTAAATTTAGCCATTATTTTTAAAAAGCTGTATATATTGTTTAGCTATTGTTTATTATGCTTACACATCAATGCTGAGCTACAGAAAAAAAAATGGAATAGATGAACTGCCAACAAAGTGTAGTATCATGTCACCGTGACAGGAAACGCCTTTTTATACAACTACTTTTAGGAGTTAACAGGTTTTCAGAGGAAAGCACACAACAATGCTCTAAAGGAACCTTTTAGGTCCCTGAAAAATTAATTAATTAAAGGTTGTGGGTACTTTGGGTGGAAATTCTTTAGAATAGCAAGAGTCCACAAGCTATAGGCCAGTCTATTACGATTTGAGGGAAACCTGTTTAGGCTTGTTTGTGACGCATCACAAATAGATAACTAATCAACATATCATTTGTGTTTATTGCTTTACGGCAACTCATTATGAAAAATGACTGGCCTGCATTTTTGCAGCTTTGGGAGATAAAAAAAATTGCGTCCCAGCAGACCCTTGTGTCGTAGAAGGTATGGCACTGGCTTTATACAGCTGACACTGCAACATGACATAAATGATAGAAAATAAGGAAAAGCTCAATACGAGCGTACTTTAAAAAGTTCGCTCACCTCGTCATTTCTTTGCAAGAAGAGGAAACCTTTGAGGTGGTGTGCTGTTGTCTGTCCACACAGCACCAGGAATTCTGAATTTCCTGGTTTATCCCTATCATGTCCATCTTCCTGTTTACAGTGATGTTGCATCTTTATGCTAATAAACCTCTTTCCTGCAGGGACACCAACTTCAGCTGAGAGATGCAGTACCAGTGGGCTGAAGATGACTTTCTGCCAGTAGGGGTAATCCGACTGGAAACTGAAAGTCCTGAAAACAACAAAACCTATGTCATGTACCATGGCACCACCAACGCGAATGCTTCAAGCATTCGGTCCTCAGGTTTTCGACAGTCTGCAGACGGGATGCTCGGTCGCGGCGTCTACCTCAGCAGAGACCTGCAGAAAGCAAGCCGCTACCCCCTGGAAGAACCTGAGCATAACAGGGTCGTCCTAAAGGTTAAGGTCAACGTGGGAAAAGTGATTGCCATCAACCGTCAGCGCCACCCACATCAGAAGAACTGGCATGACTACGGATACGACACCGCCTGGGTGCCTCCCAACTGTGGAATGGTGAAGAGCGGCTTGGAGGAAAATTGTGTCTGGGATCCTAAACGGATCCAGATCATCGAAGCCCTGAAACCAACGCCAGTGCCACATTACCGTGGATGTGGTGCATATGGCTACAAGTAAACTCCACAAGCGGTTACAGATTTATTTTGTCTGTTCAAATGTATTTTTATATATTTGGATAAAAAATAAAATTATACTAAATTTTGTAATTGCATCACTTTTACATAGAAAATAAATGTGTCATAAATCTGACTGTCTGTCTGTTTCTAGCAGAGTGTGATGAGTGTTTTTTTATTTTCAGATTTGAACATCTGTTGCCACTTGAATACAACAAGATTATTGAAGTGCTATTAGTGGGGCTCAGAACCCTGGAAAATACATTAAAACTCATGTAAAACTATGCTTTACTAGGAGACGTATTTTAGCACATTTAAACTGAATACATAAGATGACAGCAGATACGTTGATGTACTTTAATACATTACAGTAGCAGACATAACATATTAAGGAACTGAAGGTGTTGTTGTGGGGTTTTGTCGAGCCTACAGATTGTAGATAATAGCACCATTTGCAAGATATCTCACAGTAAAAAAAAAAAAAAAAATATATATATATATATATATATATATATCAGTGAGGGCAATCAAGCTAATTAGTGTTTTTTAAAAGGAGGCATCCTCTAAATGAAAAAGTGAATAAATAAGCTGATGTTAACGACGCTAGCTAGCTAACATCAGAAAAGTAAAGAAAGTTCACATTCTGAACTTGTAGCTGCTGTTTTTACTCTCTATCTTTATATATATATATATATATATATAACTATTAAGAATATATAATTTTGTAAAAGACACTGGTAGCCTAGTACTGACACACACACACACACACACACACACACACCAAGCTCAGATACTGATACATGATGTACCTCTGCTTTGCACGGATAAATCACCACATCCTCCCTGTGCGGTATCACGCACTGATAAGCACACCATCCTCCCTATGAGGTCACCGCAGCAGCTGCAGCACATAACAACAAAGAAAGGAAAAGTATTAACAGCCAGAGAGCGGAAAATATTAGTAGGGGGGTTCTCTTTACAGGGCGTGGTTGCTGAGGATTGAATGAATCATGTGCCAATCGTGTGCCAAGAGATATGGACATATCTGTGCACCAATGAAGGGACAGCTAAGTCTAAACCATGGTTTCTCCCCAACCATGTAGCCATTCACATTGGATCATTTGAATTAATGTTTGTGTTTACTAGCCAGTCACATTGCACTTTACTGTATAAGATGTTCACATGAAGCTCCATCCATTTCTGGGGAAGTTGGTCACAGATTGACAGCTTGCTGCCTGTGATTTTCTGAACCAGTGCTGGATCCTTGATCAAGTAATTTTTTACACTGCAGGATAAACAGCGTTAAATGAGACAAGTTGTTTGTCTTCTATCTCAAAAAATTAACATGCCCCAACATAACCATCTCCTGTTTTGGAGGATTTATTATTTATAGTGCTGTGGCATTCATTTGTTTAATAAAAACAATAGTTTAGCTGCTAATAATAGCAAAACAAACAACAAGCTAACTTCGATGTTAACTACTTGTGGGTTAGCAAATGATGCTAAAGTCACTTTAAACAGGGAACTTCATAATTTCTCATTAGTTTACAGATAAATAAAAGTTACCCGAAATTTGTCTTTTGTACCTCTTATTGCGGTTTGCGCCACAGTTTGCGCCGGATTTCCACCTGCTGCTACCGAGAGGAGCTCCGCTGTTACCGTGGTTACTACAGGGCTCCGCAGGCGGAACGAACCAAACAGCGTGAAGACAGAGGGGTGTCTGAGTGGACCAGTCGAACTTAGGTGTAAAATACAATCACACAGAAAGGTTAATTTGTTTTATAAAATGCATTAAAACAAATAAGAATCCTTACACTATTATCACTTTTTACAAAAACAGAATTTCTTTAACCATTCACTGTAAAAACGTTGAGGTGACAGGTTCCCCCTCCTGATGAATAAACATTTCCAGCTACCCATAGATATATCGGGTTAATAGGTTATAGGTTAATTGGTGATTCTAAATTGTCTGTAGGTGTGAATGTGAGTGTGCTTGGTTGTCTGTCTCTAAGTGTAGCCCTGTGATAGACTGGTGACCTGTCCAGGGTGTCTCCTACCTTCGCCCATCTTCTTGCAAATAGACTGAGTGATGT
>NW_007578697.1:56210-80240 GCF_000690725.1 Stegastes partitus
GACCCTAGTGAGGATTAAGCAGTGTATAGATGATGGATGGATGGATGTCTGCAGGATCATCACAACAGCCTGGTCATTCACACTTCAGCATGTGTGCAGCTGCATTATTAACATAATTTCCTGCGTTTCCTGTCAGTGACGCATGGGTTTTCTCTTGAGTGTCTGATATGAAAACTGTGACTCATCCTGAAACAAAGCGCTGCTGTGGAGAATGAACACAAAACTCATCATCGCCTCTAATGTGGTTTCACACTCGACTTCAGTCTGAACTGAATCAATTAGAATGATTGTTTTCAAGTTTAGATAATCTAACTTGAATTATGAAATTATGTATGAAGAACCCTGAATAATCCATCAAAAACTCACCTTCACCTACATTCAAAGTCAAACTGAAACGTTGTATCTGCTAAGACGAAAATATCCTCAGTGTTAGTGTCTATTTGGTTGTGTTGGTTTTTGTTCCTTGAATTTCAGTTTAACTATAATTTATAAAGAATTATTATGTCGCTTGATTTCCAAGTGGACAATGAACAGATGTAAGGCTGATGTTGAGACATTCTGGAGGTAATTTAATGTCTGTCATGTCAGGCAAACTCAGTTTATGTACACTGCTAAAGAAAAAAAAAGAAATCAGATTAAAAAAAAAAGAACAAAGAAATCCAGCGGCAAGGGTGCCAGAAAAAATAAAGAAAAATGGTTTTAAAAAACCCTGTAACATTCAAAAACTGGGAAAATAACGGCAAATATGTTTTTCAGATTGAAATTCAGTACAAAAGGGGGAAAAAAAGTGTAATGTTAAGATCGCAGATCGTTAAGGAATAAATTACTATTTGGAAAAATGCATACTTTTGATCTGAATATTATTTGACTGGATTTTTTTTCCTTTGCGGTAAACGTGTGAATTGATACATATTTTTTGTGTTATTTTAACTGATGTTATCTGTAACTTTGCAAAACAGAAGGGAAAATCTGTCACATAACAGTTAAAGTTTTATTTATATATTTTCTGTCTTATTTTTTTTTCTTTTAAACTTATGAGAAATAACTGTAAAAGTAACTTTTCTGATTTAATTAAAGTAAAATACTGTGTGATTCTACAGTCCAACATCAGAAAAGAACAAGCTTTATACACCTTTATTTTATTTTATTTTATTTTATTTTACAGAGCATTTTTAATATGGACATTGTTAACAGTTCTGTCCTGTTTTGTTTAGTTTTTTATTTTATTTTTAGGATTAACATGTAAATGAATACTTTCCTTTCATGATTTCATTAGTTGTTGTTTTTTTTGGGTTTTTTTAACTGTAATTTACCAAAGCAAAAAAACAAAAAACAAAAAAAAAAGCAACTGAAAAATAAAGTTAATTGTTCCAAAAAATCACAGCTATTTTACTGTTTAGGGTCCTGGTAGGGACACCCAAACATTTTCTTTCTTTCTACCCATATTTTATTTTTCAAATGTGTTTTTTTATAAACAGGTCAAAGTCACTCAAAAGTGATCCATTATCTATAACCAGTCTTATGGGAATCAAACTCACCAGACAGCACTGAAGTTTGTAACAGCAGCTGAAGTTCACTTGGATTCACAGCGGACAAATTAAACAGACATGAAAACGGCAAACAAAAGACGAGAGATGAACATGATGGTGGAAGTAAAGTCTGCTCTGAAGATGAATGAACGGATGAACATGACAATTTAAACACAAACGGTCGATCAAACAGTGTTTTATCTCAACTGAATTAACTGATGACACATAAACCTCTTTGTTTCTGCCTGAACTCTGCTGCTAATCGACCAAAAAGGTAAAATGTGGCACAACGTGAGTCATCGGTGACGAAGTTTCTCTTCTTTTTGCAATAACTTTATGTATCTGCGTTGTCTTAGAAATGCATCTGTCTTCTAAAACTTTACACCGGGACTTTTAGCGTAGTCGAAATATCTAAAAAGTGGAACATTTGGTCATACTGACACATCAGATTTTACTGATGGCAGAAGCCTTAAAAATTTCAGTTCATTTTATTTACATTTTGAGTCATTTTGCCAGTTTTTAAGTCAAACTAGTTAAAAAATGGAATCTTGTCTTGAAACACCTTCTATGTATTAAATTCTAGTGATGTTAGAGGACTCAAAAGTTGGTGAAATGTTGACCAAAAACTGTGTTTTTAGGAGGAAATATGGATACATCCATATATGTACACACACTTAGAGGAACTTTCTGGGAACACAATACCACTCAGTTTAAAAAACATTTCTTATTTTTTTTCTATTTTCAAAGGTCAAAAATTAAAAATGTGTCCTTTGCTGGACCAATATCATCATTTAAATCTGCTGAAAACTATTCTGTCTGTATCCTGCGAAGTTTCATGGATGTGGGAGTTTTATTTCTGAGGATAATAAGCCCTTAAAATGGCTTTTCAATGGTTTTTTTTGCCTTTATTTGACAGGACAGTCGAGAGAGAGACAGGAAAGTGGGGAGAAGAATGGGGGAGGGACCTGCAGCAAATGGCCATGAGCTGGATTCAAACCCATGACCGCCGCGTCGGGGACTACAGCCCCAGTACACGGGTCGCCAGCTCAACCAGTTGAGCTATTGCTGCGGCTCGTTCTTGTTTTTTTGAAGGCAAAAATATTTTTTAAAAAATCCAGCTTTGAAAACATCTGAAATTCTTAAATCTCAGCCAAAATATTTTGCAGAACTTAGTGTTGGGTCCCAAACTATGAACAAACATGAAACTCGGCAACATGAACACATTCAGTGTACAAAACTGAACTCCAGAGTCAGTCATAAAGTGATATTTATTAAAACAACTTAAACAAACCATCAGAAGTTGCAGCTCTGTAACATCTTTGGCTAAAAAAACAAAACACCTTTGGGTATTTAAATGTTACGTCATGACGCTAAACTGCTATAAATGTGAAGGTAACAGGAAGTCTGTCGAGGCACGTTGTGACTAAAACTGCATTCAGAGTACAGATTTACATCCAACATCAGAATTCTTAGTGCCTGTGCGAATGCTTGTAGCAAAGAGTAATTCAGAGAGAAAACAGCACATGAAGGGTAATAAACATGAGACAAACTGCATTTGTAATCCCAAAAGACCAACATTTTAAGTGTCTGAAAGTTAAAGGATTATGCAATTAGTTGAATACGGCAGGTAAATATGCTGTAACATGTAAGAGATGGAAAAAAAATCTCAAATATATGAAAAAATATATTTGAAGGCTTCTGTCTAACCGTCCGCATGAAAAGCAGATTTGTTTCCCACGTTGCAATTCTTGATTTTAATCCAGCAAACAAAGAAAAAGAACATATTTTTTAAAATTAGAAATAGCTTCTGATCCATGTGATTAGAGAAGTCTTAGAGGATGGGAAGTCTTCCCAAGATGGGAACTGATTTGTCCACAACCTAAAAATGGTTAATTTAGAGAAAAGACACCTGAAATTTTTCACATTTGAGAAGCTGAAATAAACAGAATTGTTTTTAAAAAGTAAAAGAATTACTCAAACTTACTAACTGATAATCAAAATAGTTGGTGATAAATTTAACAGTTGTCATTGCAGCTCCACCCTACAGTGTGTCTACACTATTACTTAAAAATCTATGGTGTTTTTGTTAGAATTAACACAGTATAACTAAACTGAATATTGATGTTTTTTTACGCCCTTGTTGCAGAGGATAAAACAGCCAGTTGTTTTTGTCTGATTCCTGTAAGCGTGGTTCAGGCATTATCATCCTGTTATTGTGAAATCTGAACGTGACAGAAACGTCTCCAGGATCCATCAAAAGTGTTGATGAATTTGCCAGTTTTACATCACACATAAAAACGTTTCACTTCTCAGTCGTGTGGCTCTTCATGTGAAGCCTGACATAAGTCTTTCGATGGAAGCCTTTCCCGCAGACCTCGCAGCGGTGTGGTTTCTCCCCAGTGTGGGTGCTGCTGTGCTGCTTCAAACTTGTGTGGTCGCTAAATGAGCGGCCACAGACGTTGCAGAGATATGGTTTCTCTCCAGTGTGCGTCCGGATGTGTCTTGTCATGTTATGTCGGCAGTTGAAGGACTTCCCACACTCGCTGCAAAGAAATGGTTTCTCCCCCGTGTGGACCCTCATGTGCATCTCCAGGTTGCCCTGACTGTCAAAGCACTTGCCACACACTTCGCACACTTTCCCGTTCTTGTGAGTTTTCAGGTGAAGCTTTAAATTTTCCTCGGAGTCGAAATGCGTCCCACAAACGCCGCAGAGGTCTGTGGCGTGACTTTTGGCGTGATTCACCAGAGAAACCAGGGAGTGGAACATTTTCCCACACACTTCGCACATGGTCCGAGGCTGCGGCTTTTTCGACGTTGACACCTTGATCTTCTTGTCGTCGTCGTCGTCGTTGTCGTTTTCATTTGTGTTGCTCGAGTTGTGGTTGTTCTTACGGATGTGAACCATCAGGTGTCGCTTCAGGGTGGAGTAGTCGTTGAAGGTCTTTCCACAGACAGTGCAGGTGTACGGTCTCTCCCCGGTGTGGATCCGGATGTGTCGCATCATGTTGTGACGACAATTGAAGGACTTCCCGCACTCGCTGCAGTTAAACGGTTTCTCTCCGGTGTGGATCCTCATGTGTGTCTCCAGAGAACTTGAGCCGCCAAAACATTTCCCACACAAGCTGCAGACCTCTGCTTTCACATGCGTCTTTAAGTGAACCCTGAAGCCCTCCTCGCTGTCGAAGCGTTCGCCACAGACGCCGCAGACGTCTTTGGAGTGAACCTCCATGTGGTTCACCAGAGAGACGATGGCGTGGAAGGCTTTACCGCACACTTTACAGCTGGTCCGGGATTTGTTCTTCTTGTGCAGGAGCAGCTTCGGGGCCATCGGCAGGCGAGGACCCGTCTTCTTCTTCGTCTTATCCCACTTGCTGTCGCTGTCATCGCTCTGGGAGTCCATGCTGGCCCGCCACTCCTCGTCGCTGTTGGCTGCAGAAGAGCTGGAGGAGGCGGCATCGTCATCGTCACCACCGGCCTTCTCCTGGTCCTGCTCGGCTGAGGTGCTCGGCAGAGGTTCTCCTCCGTCGCCTTTAGCGTTTGGAGAGCTGGACTGGTGCGTGAAGATGAACCGGATGGTGCTGTCCTCCTCCAGCTCCTGCAGATCCTCCTGGTTCTTCTGAGGAGCTGCCCGCTGGTCCTGGTCCAGACTGGAGCTCCACTCCTGGTGCTGAACAGAGGGAAAGTCCTCATCCCAAACCGACAGAGCCAGCTGAGGTTGCTCTGGTGGAAAAACAACCAGAAAACAGCAAACAGGGTTTAATAAAGATAAACAAAAAACGATTATATTTTTTAGATATTTCAGTGAAGTCTGGCGTCGCGACAGCATCAACGCATCGCTGCTGATGGAAACTAGACACAATAAAAGTTCATTATTATTTATATGTAGAGCAGTTTGTTGAATAACTTATATGCCGAATGCAAAAGTACATTTTTGTTATCCTGAAGATGTTTAAAATCTTCGCCTGTCAGGTTCTAATATGCAAACATAAAATATAGCATTTGTAGGTAATTTAAAAGACTTTAGCCACTCTAAACAACCGCCTTCCATAGTGACCAGATACAATAAAAGTTTATTTATATCTAAAAACACACTAGTTTGAAGAATCATTTATATGCCGAATGTTAAAGTACACTTTTTTAATCCAAAATATGTTTTCAAATCTTAACCTGTCAGGTTTTTAGCTGCGCAGATATCAAGCAAACATTGCATTTTTAAACGAGTCAATGGAGTTTGGCGTCTCGACAACGCTGATACAAGTTTATTTTTATGTAAAAGTACAACAGTTCGGTGAATCAGTTATATGCCGAATGTTAAAGTACACATATTAAATTCAAAATATGTTTTAAATGGTTGCCTGTAAAGTTTAAATTTGGTCAGATATTAAGAGAACTTTTAGATGATTCAATGGAGTTTAGCGTCTAGACAGCCGCCTTAGTTAATGACCAAGCTCAGTGAATTCATCTTTATCTAAAACTACAGAAGTTTGGAGAATCTTTTGTACGCCGAATGTAAAAGCAGACTTTAGTAATTAAGAATAAATCTTACATGTTGGCCTATCAGGTGTGTGGTTGTGCAGATAAACGAGCAAAACTTGTATTTTGAGATGTTTCAATGGGGTCTGGTGTTTTGAAGCAGCGTGTTCCAGAGGGGCCTGGCTAATATAAGGGGCGTGTTATCCAGAAAACGAGCTTTAGCTGCAGAATTAGCCGCCGGATTATTTCGGATTTCTTTTTTATTGTTATTAAACAAACCAGGGGACCAAGCTAGGCTAGCTTAACCAGCTACATGTGTCACCCAGGGGAGGTAGGCGTTGACGGGACTCGTGGTGGTTCCAGGACATAGTCGGAGCCGGACACGGTGAAACGCTGCAGCTCACACACCTGACACTTTGTCGGCGTGGACTTCAGCCTTCAGCTCGGTCCGCAGCATCCCGCGCTGCCGCCGGAGCTCCCGTCTGGACAGCAGCAGCTCCTCCTCGTAGCCCGCGATGGTCTTCTTCACCGCCTCGAAGATCTCCTCCGCCGCCGCCGACAGCCGCTCGTTGACCAGGACCCGGAGCAGCTGGATGCTGGACATGATGGGAGCTGAGACACCAGCAGAGACGCACTGAAATCCGCCTTTTTTGTTGTTTTAGATGCTGTTCCGGTAAAAACCGCAGCACACCGTGCAGCAGATAGCTCCTGTCAAGTTCCTGATTTTACTTACCGGACATTTCCGGTTAGAGGCTATTTTTTTCCTACAATAAAAGCTTAACGTGGAAATTAAAAACTGATATTTTGCATTAAGCCAAATAACTAATCAGTTGTTATCTAAATTATTTAAAGCATTACTACTCAAATATTCTATTTCGGTACACATTTGAGGTACTTGTACATGAGTATTTCCTTTTTTCTTACGCTTTTCTTCCTCAGCAACATTCAGGGAACCTTCACTGAAAGAAAAAAGAAAAAGATTCAAACTCCAAAAATGAAGCAGTTACAACATTTAAATTATGCATAAACATTATTACTAATAATAATCTAATATGTAATTTTAGTTTCACTTTTACAACTTTTAAATTGTGTTTAAAATGTTTGAATATTTTTTTTTTTAAATTTCAACTTCTTGCTGTAGCTTTTAACGAGTATTTTTTACAGTCCAGTGATATTACTTTTACTTAAAGCATCTAAACTTCATCCACAAAGCTGCAACTTTGCCTCCATAAACACTTCACTATCATACAGCTACTTTTAGATTTTACATTTTCAAAAAAATTCTAAAAATCATAATAACATTTTGTTGTCACATTTTAGTGAGTTTAAAGTCATTTAAAATTAAACCTACAACACACAAAATGGCCAAAAGATAAATTCACTGTATATAAAACCTTTGTGATAGTACTGTAAATTTGTAACAACTGTTAATCCACTTATAAAATATTCTCATTTTGTTTATGTTTTTACATGTTTTTGTAGACTATTATCTGTTAAATAACAGAAGATAATTGTTCATGGCTTGTTGTTCGTCTCTGTGTTTGATTTACTACAGTTTAAATTTCTACTAAATTTCTAGCTCCTTTGTTGTTTAAAGGGAAAACCAAAAATGTGAAGGACTGTAAACTAAAGTAAAGATGTTGAGAAAAAAACATTTTTGATGGATAAAATATTTCAACAATCAAATAAGTCTAAAAAATAAAGAAGAAAAAAAGGTACAAAACTCACAAAATAAAAAAGATAAGAATCCACATATACACGCAATAAAATAATTGTTTAAACTTAAATTCTCTAATTTAAAATCACATCAAAGTAGAGTTTTCCCATAAATCAAACAGTATGTGTTTTTAAAAGCATATTCTAATATTCTTTAAGACTTATTGTGAAATTCTAATAAAGCTGAACCTTAAAGTTCCAAAATTTTGGTCAAAGCTGACCTCAGAACATACAAAAAATAAAAAATAAAAACCTAAAATAAG
The DNA here is from genome assembly GCF_000690725.1 of Stegastes partitus. Lineage (NCBI taxonomy): Eukaryota > Metazoa > Chordata > Actinopteri > Pomacentridae > Stegastes > Stegastes partitus. The sequence goes on from NW_007578697.1 coordinate 64,192, forward strand.
ATGATTTTAATGCAACAACATCATAGCTGTTGTCTGTATGTCTGTTGGTTGATTTTCAAAATAAAGCCAGCAGATGGCAGTCTGCTCTAATAAACCACAGAGTCCATAAAAACAGGGACTGATTTACAGTCACAGATGTGTTTTATACATGTGAAATAAAAAACAATTTACTTTTTTTTAGTTTTAGTTTTAGTTAGAGTTTTAGTTTTTAAATCAAAATCAAATCATGAAACATATCGACTCCAACATTCAATGTTTTTATTGTGAAAAAGTCTCTTCATACACGTCGCCTTGAACTGTACAATCAATAATTTAAAAAAACAAAAAAAAGGAAAATGTTCAGGTTGGTGTTTGAAGAATAACGTCGCTCTCACACTCACACGAACTCACACACTCGCTTCAGCCAACAAACAACAATAGTGTTTTACAGGTTTTCCTTTTTGTCTGTTACACAAACCGACCGGCGATCTCAGAGGGCAGCCCTGCCGGGGTCCTGAGTCCAAGCTTCCCACAATCCTCTGCAAACAGCCTTTAATTTTTTATTAATGGTTTTAAAAACAGAAACTCGGCTCAGAGAGAAATGTTCAAAAGATAATGTAAAAAAACCGAAAGTATAACACAACACAGAGCAGCATCTTTACACCGAGGGAGGCTGAAAATGTTGATAAAAATCACATCAGAAGGGAAATAAAAATGTAAAAGTGTTCGCAAAAAGCTCCGGGGTCGCTCAGTTTTCCTTAAACACTGAAATGACGGGAGTGTGAGTTGCTTCGAAATCTCTGCAGGGTCAAAAAATACAGAAAAATATTGGATAAAAAGCTGCCGGAAAAAAGCCAAAAGTGAACAAACAGAGCAGCACCGACAGTAGAACCACTTCGGTTCCACTTTAATCTGCCACAGGTTCCTAATCTGAGGGTCGCAGAATCAACACAACACTGAGAAACACAAGCTTTATATGGAGCTCCACCTTTTTCTCATTTCATATTTTTGCACCTTCTTGCACATGTTTGTCGAATTCAAAACCCAAACTGTTTTTTTATGAGGATTCTGCAGCCAAATTCAAATATTTTAGACGTCTTGTGCGTCATTTTATACAAGTTTCAGCCCCACATAGCTGGTACTTCTGGAAACTTTGGGATCTGCATGAGAACGCTTGTAGGTTTGAACACATTTGGAAGGAATGAGGTCGACTGATCTGACAAAGAACACAAATACCAAATAAAAGAGCAATGTCATCATAATGGAGTATCTGGTATTGAAGCTGTCGAGGTTTTAAAATGAACAAAATAAAAGAAAAACACAATCCTGCAATGCAAAATTACATTTTTTAAGTAAACAACCAGAAAATTTTCACTTCAGGCCCCAAAAAGTTGTTTCATTTAAATAAAAATTATCCAAATGAAACAGCTGCTGATGTTTTTTTTTGCTTTACGTGGTCGTATGACGGAAAACAAAGTAAATAACTGGATCATTTTCTCTCCAGGCTCCTAAAAGTAGTTTAAATTGAGTAAATACAAATTAAACAACCGATGATGGGGGAAAAAAATCCAGATATTTTTGTTTTAAAGGCTCATAGGACAGAAAATGTTAAAATGTATTAAATTGACTGGTGTGTTCGGTTCAGGCTGCAGAAATCTGACCCTGGATCAGTAGAAGCAGCAGAGATCTGGACTAAAGTCAGTCAAGAGAGTCCACCGACTCAAAACAAACAAACAGGAGGTGTTTACGAGGGCGTTTCCACCAAACACCTGAAGAGAAACAAACAGAAACACGAGTAAAACACCTGCTGATCACACGGAGAAACAGGATGAAAGAGCAGCGAGGGGAGGCGAAGACGGAGCTCCAGAGATCTGCTGGAGGAGCATGTATTATTCAGCAGCTATGAATCATGGGACGGCGAGCGGAGGCAGATCAGAGAGGAGAAGATGCTGCATTCGCTCCCGCGGGAAATCCAGCCGCTCGGAAGGCAGCGACTCGGAAAGGGTTCACGTGTCGGAAGTGGCTTCTGCACGAGTTCGGGGCTGAGCGGCGGCCGTTTGTCCTGCTGCACTCGAACGCAGCGCGGCGAAGGAGAAACACGAGGCTGCTGATTGCTTTAATCTGACGCCTGATCGATTCCTCATGACTTCATTATCGTATCTGGAGACGACACAGAACTCAGGTTTGGTCTTTCCCGCATATGTGAAGATATATGCAGCAGAAAATTGTATTAAGCTGGCGTTAATTGAGGGTGGTGCTATAATTAAAGTGGCTTTTTAGGCTGTTGAGGTTTTAAAATTAAGTCTCAAAATTAAAGGGGCTGCAAGATTAATATCAGGAAAACATGATCCTGCAGTGCAAAGAGACATTCATTCATTCTCCACATCAGATTCTTGTTCTTTCTACTCAGAAAAGCCACTATTTTATAGCAGAATCATAGCATCACCATAAACACTTTAAAGGTGATTTATTATTTTGTAACGCAGCAAATGCAGGTCAGGGGATACCAAGCAGGATCTCCAGCTAGCACTGAAGCTGGAAATAAAACCAGTTTTTTCGGCAGCAGCTATAAAACTCAAAGATTATTGAAAGACCAAGTGAGCTGGAGGACGTCGTATTTTTTACCAGCAGGTTTTTAGCACCTTGTTGCAAATATTTACTTCATTCAGATGGAGTTTAAATGAGCACATTATGGATGTTGCACATATTATTTTGTGACCTAACAAGCTGGTGTTTGGATTTACAGTCCAGCAAGTCTGAAGTGAACTTTTTTTAAAGGCTAATTTAAAAAAAGCATGAGCTAAAATTAGGTTTGAACATGGATTAGTTTTGATGAAAACCACTGGGATCGACATTTTCCTAACTGCATTAGAAAATGTTGAGTTTACCACCATAAAATGTAATTTAGCTGCATCGTTGCTTGATAATCTACCGAATAATTACTGAAAAACTGAAATAATTTGCGATAAATTATCTGTCAGCTCAACATAGGTGTGCCTGGATACAACAAATATGGTCAAATGTTCACTTCTATGTGCTTTGAAAGTGCTAAATCTCCTGTAGCTTTGGAAAACAGTATTGATGCATTAAAACGCTGAAACATGCAGAAGTGGAGCCGCTCAGAGAGGACTGATAAATATGGGTCACTGTTTACTATCAATACCGGGAATATTCCACTTCAGCACCAGTCCAGCTGCCGTGACTGGTTTCTGTGGACGGCCAGAGCTCAGCCTCATGAGCTGGAATAAGAAAGAAGAGGAAGGCGGTGGTTCAGCAGGTGATTTGGTACAAGACGGTTAAAATGAAACCTCAAGAGCAGCTTTGTTCTTTTCAGGAACAGCAGCCGTAGTCGACGTTGTACAAAGGGCTGCAATTAATGATATTAACGATCATTTTCAGTCATAAAGGAGTTAAAAATGTCCAGCTCAACTTCCCACAAGAGTCTAAAACATCAAGATGACAAAGTTGAAAAGCAACAAATCGTCACAGTGAAGAGATGCGAGCAAATGTTTGCCTTTTAATCTTCTGAGCCCCAAAACTCGCTAGCAGGTTTGAAAGGCACATTACCTTTAAAAAATCTGAATCTGCAACTACATTAAAAGATTTTTCATCAAATCATGTCAGTTAAGTCGGGAAAATGAACCAAATCGAAGCCTAAAATCAGGATATTTTGACAAAATCACTCCAAGCTAAATGTCTCATTTAAAAAAAATCACCAAAAATAAATAGTTTGCTCTAAAGAAATCCTTAAAAATCGTTGCTTATCAACACAACTGTGAAGACGTGACTGACTCAGCAGTGTCCAAAATTCAGAGAGTTTTCAGGTTGAGCTGCTCCACAGAGCAGAGGGGAAATCAAAACATACTGGATCAAGAAAATCAACGCAGCACGGCTCAAAAGCAGCGCATAGAGGGGCGAGTTGTTGGAAGATACATTCAGCACGGGGAAACATCTTCCTACAGCTGAACAATGTTTGTAGAGGCTGTAAAAAATTGCAAACAGTTGAATCTCAAGAGTATGTGGAGCCTCTGTTTAGATTTTCAGTGTTGGTAACAACTGTGAGCATTTGGAAAAATTAAAACTGAACGCAAGAAATTCATTTTTCTTATGATTTTATGATTCTCTCTACTTCTAGTCATTGTTGTGTTTCAATAGAGGTGCAGGACGTTATATTGCAGTGAAAATGCGACAAAAGCAGGAAAAAAAAGCCCAGAAACTGCTTGTTGGGGTTCAGAAGTTAAACAAATTGTTGTTGTCTGTCGATCGATTATTTGATTTTTAACACTTGTACCACCAACAACACTGTGACTAAACGCATGTTGCTGCACATCTGACTGTGGGGGAGTCTGGAGGGAAAACGGCTCATTTTGAGGAAAGAAAAGATGTTTCTGCTGCGTTCGACGGGTGAAACACGACTGGTGAGGTGTGAAATTTGACAACATGAAGAAAAGTCCCAGCAGAGAGGTGAAATGAGAAAGAAAAAGAATAGGATCTGTGGACTACAACTCCCAGATGCATTACTTTTTTATCCAAACAAACGTTTCACTCAGAATCCTGCTGCTAAAAATCCTCACTGAAGCACCAAATGTAGATTAATCTGCTGCTGAAAACCCGTTTCCACCGAGTTTGTTGGTTTAAAATAAAGAAATTACATATTTTTGAGCCACATTTAGATCCCAGAAAACGTTCTCAGTTTGGGTTTTGACTGACTGTTATATTAAAAATACAGAAGAACAGCAGCAGCTTCTCCTTCTGAACACTGCCTGATATGATTCCTGATTTGCCTCGGAGCAGCTCTGCAGTCAAATTTGTCGGAGTTTTGTCTTCACTTTGACGAAAAACGCTTGAATAAAGTTCATAAAAGATGGAGGGGCCTTAAATAGGCTGCCTATTTTTGCACGGTATCCATGGCAACAAGCATCGTCGGCTCCCCTGTCAAAGCAGGAGGCTCTGCAAAGCGCAGAATAACAATAAATAAAATGGATTTTTCTGATTCGTGGTTACTGTTGGGCTTTAAGTGAGAACTCTGCTCATTAAAAATGCAACATGTGTCGTTTCTCGGATGCTCCAGTCGAAGCTCTTGGTGTTTTTAAGAAGAAAGAAAAGTTATGACTTGGACTCAAGGCACACGGACAAGACTGGACCTCGACTTAACAGCCTCTCCGGTAACTTGGAGATACAATAAAACTTCAAACAGCCAGCTGAGGGTGAACAAAGGGCCGACTGGTTACTAGTGTTTTTGATCGTTAGCTTATTGGTCAGCAAATAAACGGAAGGTAGAAGGAAATGTAACCAGACACACAGAAGAAAGAAAGAAATGTGAGAGTTTGAGGTGATGTCGGTGACACAGCGAGCGTCGTGCATCACATATGTAGAGTAACTAAATATGAGGCGGTGAAGGGTTTCTGTACATGTAGTCGACGCTCCGGCAGACGGGAGTGTTTCTGGAGTCTTTATAGCAGAAGCATGTAGTGAGAATCAGGTCAGAAAGTTTGGTTCTCTGATATCCTGAGGCGCCGTTCGAGCCTCCTCACCTGGAAAGTTCTCTTTAACGTGATCTCATGACGGCGTTCATCCCTTTATCCATCATTCCTGCTCTTCAGCTCTTCAGGTTCAGGGATTTCCTCCAGCTGGCGTCCGTCTCCTGACCCCACGCCGCGGTTAGGAGTTAGGAGATTTTGCAGTTGTTGCGGGTGCAGTTCTGCGGCGGACTCTGCGGCGGACGGATGGACTTGGAGCGCTTCAGGCTGTTGCCTTTGGAGCCGCCGGCCGGGTTGGCCAGCGAGTAGGAGCGTCCGTGCATCATGACGGCGTTCATTCCGTTGGCCATGGAGAAGGACTTGAGGTGGGACTTGATGGCGACGGGCAGCGGCAGCTTGTCAATGAGGTGGACCGGCGTGCACGACACGATGGCTCTGCAGCAGAGGTCCTGGAGGCTGAACACTGCAGGGGCCGAGAGGAGGGAACATTAGGATTTATGGACAGAAACACTTAAAAATGACCCTGAACCCTCAGGAGCTTTGACACAAACCTGCAGAAACGTCACCCAAACCAGACAAATTAAAGCCTTTTGTCCAGACACACAAATTTTTAATCAATCTGGTGCCAATTTAACATGTCTTGTTCTGATAAAAACTCAGAATCAAAAGAACCCTAAAGAAATTCTACACAGTTCTAGTAATGTTTTTATCACAAACCCAGTAAGAAGGAAACATTCCCACAATGATCGCAAACATTACCTACTAGTTCTAATAACATAGAATATATCTAACCATCAAAGAACTTTGTAAGTATAGCTAAAATTTCCTACAATGTTCCTATAATATTAAAAACCTTTAGCTGCAACAGTCAGAAGGCGTTTCGAGAACGCTGTCAGGAACACAGATGATGTTCTGTCATAACAAAGGGGGAATTCTGTAGGAAGAAACACATTCCTGATTTTAACGAATGTACATATTTCAAAAAACTTAAATTAATTTAAAGTCCCACATTGTTCCACGGGCTGCAAGGTGGCGCAGTTGGTTAGCACCGTCGCCTCGCAGCTACAACATCCCTGGTACACTTCCCGGTTAGGACTCGCATCTCTGGGTTCTCTGGCTTCCTCCCACAAGGTCCAAAAACATGTTGAGGTTAATTGGTGATTCTAAATTGTCCGTAGGTGTGAATGTGAGTGTGCTTGGTTGTCTGTCTCTAAGTGTAGCCCTGTGATAGACTGGTGACCTGTCCAGGGTGTCCCCTGCCTTCACCCTGAGTCAGCTGGGATAGACTCCAGCCCCCCACGACCCTAGTGAGGATTAAGCGGTGTATAGATGATGGATAGATGGATATTGTTTCCCTTTTGAGTGAATAAATTAAAGACTCTTGAAATCAGAAAAAAATGTGGACTTCCTTTAGGCTTGAGAAACGGTAACGAGCGTCCTCGTATTCTCAGAACTTTTCTTTTACACCTCCAAGTTTCCAGAACATGCAAAACACTAGAAAATAGATTTTCACCATATGGGACCTTGAGAGCTGTTCAGGAAATGATAATGTTGAGTGGATTTACTGAGGAGAGCCCATCTGTTGTGTCACTGCAGATACTTCTCCATTAACCTTGTCGTGCTGTTGTGTGTTTTTCTGCCTCAAAACGTGGAGACAATATAGGAATTAAAAGTGCAAAAATGAGACCAAAATGTAGCAGAGGAAAACTCAACTGCAACTGACAGAGCAAATGTCCTGTTTACAGCCAAAACGATCTCCGGCTGCTTCCAGGGGAATATTTCAGAGCTCGTGCTGCTTATTTAACACATCAAATGAGCACAGAAGAGCCGAGTCTCTGCACATGGAGCTGCTCACTGCTAAGTCTCAGAGGATATGCAGGCCATCACTTCCCACTGCTTTAATCTGTAATTACGCATGAGGGAGACGGACCGATGACAGGAAGGAGAATTAATTAGAGAACGAGAGTCTGGAGAAACGACATCCATCTGGTGACAACTGTGGTCCATTAGCGCTCATTAACAGACCGACTCTCATTTGTTTTCTGCTGCTCAGACTTCACACTGTGCGGTAAAAACCAGTGGTTCTGCTCAGTTTCCACCCACCTCTGTTGGGCCTCCAGAACTTCTCCATGCCGTGCCTCATCAGGACGATGCGCGACAGCTCCGTGAAGGACTCGATGACATTGAAGTTGCACAGCGGGCTCACCTCGAAGAAGGTCATGCCGTTCTTCTCGGCGTACGCCCTCGCCTGCTCGGTGGGAACCTGCCGCTTGAAGGCCAGGTGGAGGCGGTTACCTACGAGGATCCGAGGAACACCTGGGGCATGCTGTGAGGAAAAACACAGGAGAGAAGTTTCAAGTCATTCTGCACAATTTATGAGACATTTTGAAGAAGTTTCAAGACATTTTGGACGGATTTCTAGTTTTTATTGGATAAAGTTTGAGACACTGTTTTTGTCATTTAGTTTCAGAGAAAACTCAAGACATTATGGACAGATTATAATACATTTGAAATAGTTTTTGTTAATTGAGACAAATGCTGACTCACTCTGGAGACGTTTCAAGACATTTTGGATGAGTTTTGAGTTATTTTTGCAAGTGTTTATCATTTTGAAAACATTTTTGGAAATTTTGGAGAGACTTCAAAACATCTTGGACCAATTTTTTTTATCATTTTGGACAAACTATGAGCCATCATAGACAAGTTTTTATCATTTTGCACAATTGTTGACTCATTTTGTCGAGTCAAACACAGATAAAGAATTTTCTTTGGGATAATATGGGCACATTATTTATTTTCAGACCCTTAAATATCAATGTGTGAAATAAAAGTGCTGAAAGAGGGCTGGCAGGCTGTTCATCTACGAAAATGAAATAATAAAATTCCACACATTTCACACACAACTTCTTTATAAACATCAATATTTAATGCTATAAAAATTTCAGGCAAAGCAAAGTCCAGCTGGAACTGTTCTAAAAACAGCAAGATTTAAGATAGAATTAACTCACTGGTTAATTTCACAACTTCAAGTGTCAAATAAAATGTTCTGGGAGGGAAAAACAAGGTTTGGAGTTGCTGGAATCACTTATTCCCAGACAAGCCGTATTCAGCTGATTAAATGCATCAGACATTAATACAAAGTGACCAGCGGAGGTTTGTTATTAATTCAACACGCTGGCGGCGGCAGGTCTCTCTAAATCATCCCCATCTGTTCTGACAAACTGAATGAAACATGAAGGCAGCGAGAGGCCGACCTCCTCCTGACTGTCACCACTCATCAGCCTCTCCACAGAGTCCTCCTGTTGCCTTTTCATGCTCTGAGCCTCCGCTGAGGTCGGCCGCAGACACTGAAGGTTTCCACAGATGTCAGGATTTGTACTGTGCAAGTGGGCAGTTCAATGGTTGGAGTCAAGATGCACAATAAGTCTGGAAAAAAAGCCGTTTTACAGACTTATCAATACTCTGTATTTGTATTATTGAGACCTGGACTCACACTTCTGAACAAACTGACACCCGGCAAACACTCATAGATGAGATAAATATTACAATAAAATCTACAGATAAGGGCTGTCGTCTCCTGGTTGTTATTGATTCTTATTGGTCAGACAATCATGGCAACCATGTTTTTATAACTCTGAACTGCCTGAACCTAAAAGATACTACTCAGTCTAACTTATTCAACCGTCTGAACCCCAAAACCTGAACTGAAGGGCAGGTTATCTTTACAAAAACATCCAAAATTGAAGCATCTGTCACAGCCAAAAAATGAAAAAACAAGAAGAATCGACAGTCCTTGGACTACTCATCTCCAACTCTGAGCTTAAAACCCCAATATTTCATCAAAAATAACTTGATTCTACATGTCTCATTTAAAAATTCACCAAAAACACATCTGTACAAACCAGATTCGGTAAAAAGCAAAAGATTCTACACTTCTCGGCCCAACTGTGAATCCATTAGTGACTCACCTCTGCCAACAACAGTCACGTGATGATGATTTTTCTGTCTATCTATGATTTTAGGCATTCTTGCTGCTACTGTGTGTCAGCAGGAGGACGATTTAAATAAATCCTTGCAGCTGCCACCCAACTGACATTTTTTATTTTTTTCTTATTATATGTAATTATATTAATATATTAATCATATAACTGCTTGTAAAGTGTATCACCAATTACTTAGATTTTTAGTAAATATTCAAGTACAAATGCAAAAGCAAATACGATAAATTAAGATTTCATTTTTTGGGTCATTATGATTTCAGGCATTCTTGCTGCTCCTGTGTGTAGGCAGAATGAGTGCTTAAATAAATCCTTGCAACCATCAACCAGCAGCAGGATTTGTTAGTTTTAATATTCAGTTATTCAAAGGTAACAGAGCGCTAACTCATTTGCAGGAACATATGAGGGCATTTTTCACTATTTTCTGACATTTTATAGCCTAAATGATTTAAATGACCGAGCAAAGAACGAATCAACGGACAAATGGAGCGCATACGGATGAAAATAATCCGTAGCCGTGCGCAGAGAAGCACATGAGAGTAAAACTGTTATCAGTGCAGCAATAATAGCTGCTGATTATCTTCTACTCTACACGCTGTTTATCTTTCATCATCCACAGATTTCATCTCCGCTGCGTTTATGTGGCCGGTCGTGGCAACTCTGTGGAGGTGGAGCAGGAAAAGACCAAACTGGAACACACATTCCACAGGCCAAAAATACCACCAAACACACAACACACACACACACACACACACACACACATATATATACAGACACACAGACACACACTGACAAGGCGGACATCCTCTGAGTTTCCAAGTTTGCAGGAAGGACGTGAAGCAGCTCAGGCTCAGGTTAAGGGATTCACTGCTGCAGTTTAAAATCATATATATGAGAGAGATTTTCCAATTGCTCAAGTCGCCGGAATAGTTCAGTGATTCCTGCAGGATGGACGGAAGAAACAGCGGGAATTTGCAGAAACAAAATATGATTCAGCACAAAATAATGAAGACAAAATCAGAGCAACAAAACAAAACCTGCTTGACTGAAAATGCAGGAAATTGGATGAGACAGAAAATAAATTCTCAAGCGAAAATACAGAAATTAGAAATTAAGATTCAAGGTTTTTGCATTTTTTATAAAACAAAATGAATTAATTTTAATTTATTTTTTAAAGCAGAATGTTTATTTCTCATGTTTACTTTTGCATTTTTGCTTGAAAATGTATCACCAACTATTCAGATTTTCAGGTAATTACTAAGTCAAATTTCAAACAAAAATGTGGAAGTAAACACTATAAATTGGGATTCCAGGATGATTTCTGGAATTATAATTAACTTTGCTCGCATCACTCATATACACCGAGGTAGACAGATACTGAGTGCACAAGAATAGTGTAATATCCGTTCTTCTACACAAATATGTAGAACATTTAGAAATCATGTGGCAGTTTAAAATACTGATTTTTCAACGTCATCAGTTATGCCAACTATTTTTGGCAGCTCCAGAGCTTTTTGAACTGGAAATTTTACAAATAGATAACTGGAAAAAACAAAAACAAATCAGCAAATGGGCATCATGTGTCACCTTTAAGTGGAACGGCATCTAAATAATCCACTATTCTGACTTTGCTAAAACAGAATCTGGACTTTGGTTACGTCTCGTACTCGCATCTCCTTTCAAATGATGATATCTGGCTGAGCTCAAGGCTGAAAGATGAAGTCGGCACCGTGGGCCTATGACTTGAGAAAATGTACTTCATTACTGAATCTGTAAGCTCTTCTGTAATGTTATTTAAACACTGAACAGTTTGTTGCACAGATGCATAATAGTTTCTAGAAAAACAGCAGCTTCTTTTGTGGCCGGCTACTTCATTTCCAGTCAGATAAGCTTTGTATTTAACTTACAGACACAAAGGAACTCTTTGCACATCTGTTTCATGAGCTCAGCATATCCAGAAGTTTCATAAAGACTCCCATACAATGTCTGAATTGCAGAAAATACATTTATTCTTAATACTGTGGTGCTGCACATTTATTGTTGCTAAAATCCTGTGTGGGAGTGTTTTCCCGATAGGTTAAAGACTCATTTTACTAACAAAAACTGCAGAGCTCCTGGAAATAATGTAGTTTTTTGATCACAGCAGGACGTATTGGAAAGTCTTTGGCTGCATGTTCAGTATTTTTTATGCTGTGAGAAAAGAGCTCCAAGTGCTTTCAAACCTTGGATATTTTTTATACAGAGAATAATTCATTATGTTGTGGTTGGTGGTGCCTTTCACTCACCTCATCGATCTCTCTGATCCACCTGTCGATGCCGTCGAAGGACCACCGGTTAGTGATGTCATAAACCAGCAGGATCCCCTGAAACACACAAACACGCACTTTGTGAGTTCTATGAGTCACGCAGGTTTACTTAATGCAGAATAGAGTTTATGTTTGTTCCTCACCTGAGCGCCGCGGGAATACGAGCGAAATATGGTGCAGAACCTCCCCTGTCCTGAAGTGTCCCTGAGGAGGAGGAAGAGCGACACTCAGCTCACACGGAAAATCTTTTCTTTCAGCCAACAAGACAAACCACTAACCCGACTTTTTATTTTTTAATCAAAAAACTCCTTATTTAGTTTCAGCAGAGGCAGCGGTGATCAAATTTTCATGCAAACTGAGCAACACGAGGCCAAAGCTGAGGCGGAAACGTGCAGTGACTTCTTCTGTTTGTGCTTCATAAACTAAATAAACGAAATATAGTCAAAGTGCTGCATGTTGATCGGCTCCAGCTGACGACCTTCTTTCCTCTCACAAGACGACTTATAAAATCCTGCTGTATTCATCTGACTCATGCCTCGACACGACAAACTCAGGCTACATGTGGTGAGAATTAACCTCGGGGAGTGTTTGGATAAACAGCCATTTAAAACAGGTGTTAACACATAAAAAAAATATGAAACTTGACTCTCCAGTTTCACAGCCTGTTTAATATCACAGATTTATTTACAAAACTCTCCTTAAAGAAATCTGGCGAGCAGCTGCCACCATTTTCCAGCACGAACACTAAAAGTAGCAGCAGCCCTGTGAACTGTGTGTTTATCCACAGAAAAGGATCGTCTGTTGTGCAGCGAATGAGAAATAATTAAAGAAATGCTTTTGCTTCTTGAGGCAGGTGCAGTTCTGGCTTTGCTGAATAGAACTCACGGGTCAATAACTGCTTACTGCTGCAATAACTGCTTTTAATAAAGGATTTGTGTCAAATTTGGTAGCGAGAACGGAGGAAATTCAATGATGGGAAGCAGAGTTTATGCTTCCATTGGTGCTAAAGCGAAAAGAATCAATATCTTAACATCAAATGTAGCAGAACTAGAGCCTAGAAAGTCTGTAAGTCATACTCTGTCCTTTTATTTATCTATCTTCTTCAGTTTGTTCATGAATTCCATGTTTTAGTCTGAGCTCAAAGTTCCTCACTGGAACAAGGGAACAGCTAAATAGATTGTTTTACACATCAGGTGGGAAGAAAACGAATATTTTTTAATCACAGTGGCCCGATGATCGACATGCACTCACACAAATACAACCATGTCGAGTTTTAACCGTGGCAGCAGTCTGGAGCTCTGCAGTATAATCAGGATTTTTACAAATATGAATAAAAATATTGCACCAGATGGTGAAATAGCCCCTCTTCTCATTTCCTCTATTCCGTTTAACACCTGAGACACGAGGAGAGAGGAGTCAAGGCTACGGACATTTAACAAGACAAGAAAAGTAATTAAATATAGCTTGTAAATATGACTTGTTGGAAGTATGTAGGAGGTAGGAATAAACCGGTCATCCAATACAGGAAACAACAACAACCTGTGAACTACCACACCGACAATGTAAAGTTTTGCCGAAGATTTGAATCGTGCATTAAGACAGATTATCTACGCTAATGACGGTGTTTGTCTTCCTGCATGCTAATGTTCCACCAAAACAAATTCCTCCTTTAAATATTTCGAGGGAAAACCAAAGCGAAGTCCTTCGCTCAACTCCCCAAATGCTAATGAAGTGCAGCCAGACCTTAATGTGCCGCAGAATGAGCTGGATAAGTGAGACGATTCTCCTTGAGGTGCATTTTAAGAACTGAGACATGCTTGAAGATGGCGCTGAGATCGATTTCCAGGTCATAGACAGGAGGACGGAGGCCCAGAATAGAGAAGGGCACTCGGAGAGCTCAACTTCCACCCTGTCTTGCAATTTCAACCAAAGTGATGCAGACCTCCACCGAACCTGTGCACATGCTCCACCTCCCCACCAGGCTTCATTAAAGCTGGCAGCTTTTGAGTAATCTTAGACTAAAAAAAAAAAGCATTAAAGAACTGTGAAAAACCTCCATGTGTAACAGCTCCTCTACTGTCTGTGGTCATTCTAAGAGCTTCAGCTGAAGGCAACTGGACTTCTTTACCTCTTAAGACTTTTTGTTCTTAAAAGACACTTTATCCCTCTGTGGAGATTGTATTGTTCTAAGCGACGAAGAGGACGATCATGGCGTTGTGTTAATGAAATGCATCAAGTGTAGCTGCAAGTCCCATATTTGTTCTTTTTACTTTAATTATGTCATTACAGCTGCCCTCACAAAGTACGAACTGTTGAATGCAGAATGCAGATAATTTGGACTGAATCCTAACATTGCACCTTAAACTTTACCAATCAGCTGCACTTGTCTCTTGTTTATATCTGTGTAAGACATTGCGACATGTGTAACTTTGCAGAGCATTGTGGGTCTGTGTCTGTGAACAGGACTCAGCCGTCCACCTGCATCTCAAGGACAAAGGACACTCTTTTGAAGACAATAACGTACAGATTTTGGCCTGCAGGGAGGACAGATGGTTTGAGAGAGGGGTGAAAGAAGCCATCCATGTCAAACTGGAAAGACCATCCCTCAACAGAGGTGGAGGTCTGAGGCATCACCTCTCACCTGTTTACAACTCAGTCCTAAGAACTCTCCCCAGGAAGATGAAACCACATTCACACCCTGCCACAAAAGACCCTATCGAACCTCACTGTGTTAGAGGGAGCACTAACGACTCACATAATGAGAGGGAGGAGCAACAAACCCCCAAATGAAACCGAAACTCAAGTGTTAATGGCTCCTTAAGGTTATAAGTATCTGGAACTCCCAACTAGTCAGTCAGAACTGATGAAGCCTCTTGGATGAGAGGTGAAACGTCTTCAAGGAACTCAAGCAAGTCCAGTTGCTCAATAATCTACCAGAATTGTGGGTCTACGTTTAACATACAATGTACAGAGACAAACTATATAGCATGGAAATATGCATATCAAAACAGCGTCTTTATTACCAGCTACCAAATTTCTGGACATCTCAAGCACTGACGATAAACATCGACAACTTATTTCCATCTAATCTTCCAACTCTTTTTAAGGTATTAGCTCAAAAACAGAACATTTTAGAGAAACACAACACACCTGCAGGATCCAACTGGTGACTAAACCCACAATGTGTTAAGTTTGTCTCTCTCCTCTCTGTGTCTTATCTTTAAAAATGGGTCACAAGACAGTTTAATTAAAACAACGTCTCATAGTTTACTGACTGGCAAACAGGAGGACATTTGTTGGGGACTATTTTTGGAGGTGGATTAATCCGTATTTCTTGGGAGTATTTGTAGCTGCAGGACAGTGTTTAGTAGGTGGGACTGAGTGAAAATAAACCCATCATGAGATTTGGTGACACTAATAAATCCAGAGTGATGCTTTAAGTTTCTGCAGAGGAGTCAGAGTCATGAGGCAGAAATGGAAACGAAGCAAAGGACGAGGAAAAGATGATACAAAGATGGTAAAATAACACCGAGGAGAAGACTGAGGCAGCAAAAATAAAGAGGATCCTGCATCATACGGGGAAGTCGAGGCGTCGGTTCTCCCCCGAGGAGCTGAATTCTTTGGCCTACTTCCACCGAACAGGCCTTGCCTCGTACTGCAGCGTCTTAACTGACAACTAACACATCTGCTGCTGCTGCATCTCTACTGATGCAACGTTATTTATCAGACAGGAAACAATGTGTAGCAGACAAAGAGCTGAGGGCATGCACCTTGCAGCTGCATATACACTGTAAAAAGAAAAAAGAGGAACCTTTCTTTAACTGTAATTGTTTTCATTTTACTGTTATTTTGCATGTTTTCAGAAAAACTGTAAATAATGTCCACTTCAAAAAAAAATCTGTATTTTTGCAAATAGTAATTTGTGCTTTTACAATTTTTACAGTATTTAAATGAGCTATAAAATAACATTACTTTTATAGATATTAGCTGCTATTTAAAAGAACAATTATGTACATCAAGGGTTGAAAAGTTGTAAATAATTTTTTTAACTAGCAAGTTTTGTGAAATTTCAGATATTATTTAGCATAAAGACAGAATTCCAGTTTTTACTTGATCTAAATCTGCTAAAAATACAATAATTTTCCAGATAATTGTATTTGAAAAAATAAAGTATATTAATGATTAAAAACGTACAATAATTTTTTTAAACTGGTATTTTTTTCTGTTTTTTTTAAGTAACAAATACATGAGTTTGTCTCCCAAATGCAGGATTTTACACCTTAATC
>NW_007578697.1:80519-95607 GCF_000690725.1 Stegastes partitus
ACTGGGTTTATATACACAAACATGCATGCACGCAATTAATTTTCCAACTCAGCAGTTTTTTTTGTTTTGCTTTGGGGTATTTTTTTTTGCGACTGATGGTGAAGTAAGAATGAGGCAGCTGATGCAATGTAGGCATTCTGCCTGCATTGACAAAGTTTGAGAAATCTGAGTTTTTTTGCAACTGTTTCACAACTTTGCGTTTACCACAGTGATGTGCTGGAGGATTTATATGAGAAAAAAAAAAGAGCAACAGCGGTGATATGTTCTTACCAAAGCTCCAGCTTCACCCTCCGGCCATCCAGAAGAATAGTGGTGGTTTTATAGTCGATACCTGCACAAAGAGAAGGCAGACGGAGGCAGGCATTAGGCTAATAGATGCATCAAGAGGGACGGCATCAATCAAGATTACAATAGTGCAGTCAGAGAGAAGCCGGAGGTGAACACAATGACTCAACTTGAACCACTTAAACTGAGGGAACATTAACACACTGCAGAGGAGAGTTTTCGTCAGTCTCTGAAGATTTGGATCATGCTAATTCCTTTCTGGGTTTTTAGAGAGTCACTCTTCCCACACTGAGCTGCAGTGATTAAATCTTCAAATTAATCAAACATAACAGTCTGTTCGTGGACTGTGCACTGTCCCATTAATAAGGGAACAGCACAAAATCGTATATATCTAAAATTCAGAATGCTCTAAATTTCAACAGCACAATTTCTAGTTTGCTTTTCAAGATTTTAGGTTGAGATCCACGAGTTCATTTAATAGAAATTAAAGATGAATAAAATCCTTTTCCCCCCAATGTTTTCACTCTATTTTATTTTATTTTAAACAGGCCATTGTGCATCTGCTCCTGAACTTAATAAAACTATTAACAAGTCTAAGGAGGCTCTTCATGCTGCTAACTGTTGTTTCCTCATGACTTTCATCGTCTTGTGAGGCGTGACCAGGAAATTGTTACCATCACGGAGGATCTTGCCATTACTGAACCGCGCCTTGCGTTTGGAGCGAGGAAACACAGGTGCATCCCATTCTGAGGTCTTTTATCAAGTGTCACATAAACGCTACGCCTTCATGGGTTTGATTTGGCAGCTGATACGCCAGAAAATATTCATACTTAAGAGCTGCAACCACAACAAATTGGCTAACCAGGTAATAAAACAGTTGGTGATAAATTTATGATGTTTGCTTTTGTAAGGTGGATCGGTGGTTAGCACTGTTGCCTCGCAGCAAGAAGGTCGCCGGTTCGCGTCCCGGTGAGGACACCTGGGATCTTTCCCCCTCCAGTAGACTGAATATCTTTGGAAAAACAAGAAATTTATCATCTTAGTCTTTGGGAAACCTACATTTCAGATACAAAACAACAAATCCATAATATAAACAACAATAAAACTTAGTTGCAGCTCCAATCAGCAGGTTTCATACTCTGGTACCTGCGTTGGAAGAACCAGATTTGCTGCCAATCCATCAAACAGTTGCTAAGACATGTCAGTCAACAGTCACGCAGTTAACGTGCAAAAACTACTCCAGTATCTAAATGAAGTCTTTCAACACAAAGTCAAATAAAAACATTACAAAACGGAAAAACAGTTTAATTGAATCACTGCACAGTCATGAACTTTCACATGTGAATCCTGACGAGCGTAACGCGGATAATGTTTACAGTTTAACCGTCCGTTGGCAGCAATGCGGCGCCGCAGGCAGCCAACAGATCGGCTGTTCAGCTCGGCTCTGACAAACCAGTCTGACTGCTACACCTGCCGCCCAGCTGCTCCACGTCTGGACACGTTTCTGTGGGTTCCACCGAGTCTGGTACCACCTGAGGCCAAACAGGTGAACCGCTGAACAGTCACCACCTCTGCTAACATGTTTATCTTTGTCCTCGGAAGGTTTATGTGTCGACACCGGATCAGTCTTTAAATCTTTGGTGTTTAGTAGCTTGGATAAGGCTGAGGATGTTCCACACATCTTTCTACAGCTGAAGTAGAGTGAAAAAGCTGATAGTATCTATAGTATGTGGACATTTTTCTTTTCCAGTGTCTGCAAGAACTGTGTGGGAAAATGCTGCACATGTTAATTTTTCTACAATTTGTAGAATAAACAATCAAAAACTTGTAACTTTTTTCTTTTTGTGTTTTCTTTCCATCTATGTCATACAGCACAGAAGACATCTCTGAGTTCTCTCTCCTTCTCTGTAGTTGTTCTGTTTCCATAGAAGTGCAGGACTTTATATTGCGGGAAAAAATGAGCCACAGTGAGTAAAAATGTGACAGACTTCTTGGGGTCCAGAGGGTTAACCTGCCAATCAGTCTAAATAGTAACAACACAGAGGAACCAGATGTTTTTCAAGTAATAATCCACTGTAAAATGGAGAAAAGCAAATCACATCTGTAGGAGAAACAAAAATGATTCTCACAGATGCATATATCTAGGTATTTCACAGTAATTGCTACAAACACAGCACCCCACCAGTAATATTTCACTCAGAGCAGCAACACAGCAACCCTCCTACTTCCTAGACTCTCCAACGTCACTGCATCTGCCTGTAACAGCTGCTGGCTAACAGCATTAGCAATATCTTCCAATTTTCCAGGCAACATAAAGCTGCTGCTGTGCTAAAGTGCTGAGCTCAGGCTGGTCTAATTGAATTGGAGTGAGTGAACCGAGTGCTTCCTCTCCTCTGGTTGCCAGGGCTCACTTAGATATCCCAGATAATCAATAGCTTCTCTGATGTCTTCGCTGAAGACTGCTGCTTCTATTCTGGGAGCTGTGTGAAGCTTCGGCTTTTGTTGAGACGTCGATTTAACTCTGTGGGAATGTTTGACATGTACTGTACAGCGACACAGTACGTGTAGAAGTAGGCGATATGGATAAATAATTTCTCACAGTATGCATCTGATTATATGTATTATATCAGGATATAATTTGATTTCTGACAAGCAAGCTGAGAAACAATTTAGCTAGAAGGGTACAAATGTCCGTATAGATTCCACAAATTAAGTTGCTTCACCTAACTCATATAAAAATATCATTCCACTCATTTATTTGGAAGATTGCCACATAAAAATCAACCACACATACGATTTTTATTACAAAATCTTTACTGGTAGACAAATTTATATCGCGCTCATTTTGCAAAACCATATAGGAAAGTTTTTTTTATTTCTATCTATACTTTTTTATTTACTGTTAATTGAGCATGATGTGTGAACAGAAGGTTGCTGCATGGTTTTCCTAATATTTTTCTAATTAAAATGTACAGTTTTTTTTCCCTTTTACTGTACATGTCAGCATTGAAGTCTTCCAGGATTCACCTTTGGGGCTTCTTTCACTCAAGCATAATATGTACTGTTGGTTAACAAATGGTCAGAAATCGCAAGAAAGTGCAACAATTTCTGTCAAATAAGAAAAAAAACAGACTCATTGCTTTTACCGTAGGTGGACAAATCCTACTATTAAGTCAGGAAAAACCCAATAAGACAGCAATATGTTTAGATTTTGGGCTTTTGGTGGGTCAAAACGAGCATTATGAATGCAACAGTTGTATGACATTGTACAGATAAAACAATCAAGAACTGCTTTCTAATTTTTGTGGAATAATCTTTGCACAAAGTCACACAAGAATAAAAAACTTGGAAAATTACTGTCTATAAATCCCAGTCTTATGTCTAGTGTTGATAATATAAATTTTACTTCTTTAAAAATATGTTTCTTACTGAATGTCCTGTGGTTTTGTGCTTTAATAGTTGAATTTTCTCAGCACCAAGAGGATTTGCACTGCTAATTCCATTGTACGAAGAGCTTACAATGACACTAAAGGATTTATGATTTCTGATCACCACAAAAAAAGTCCATTCATTTCCAGTGCTGCTTACAACAAGCACATAATAACGTAACAGAATCTCCTTTGTCTCATTGACAAAAATAAGTTATTAAACATAAAATTAGTCATAGATTCCTTGGTTTTAGCACCATAAAAGGATTGGAGTGTCGGGGTTACTAATAATTTCTAAATTATTTCTCTGCGCTGAGATAAGGTTTTGAATTTCACAGTCGGCTGATGGCAGCCATCAGATAACAGCAGCCTCCAAGTAGAGAAGCCAATTAAAATGCTAAAGCAGCCTGAAAAGACACTTTTCGGTGCATCTGCCAGACAAGTGAGGCTCTTAAATCTTTTTTCCTTCAGCACACACCAACAATTGAATATTCCCCTGGGGCGAAGCAGGCCCGGCAGCCCTTTGTTTAGTCATGGCAGTGGACCGGCTCGTTTGACGGTAGCATATCCACAGACAACAGTTATCGCTGGATGCAGGCCAGCTCGCTGATAACCCCCCACACTGCCCTCCTGCAGGAGAACAAGGTTTATTGTGTGTGACAGAGAGTTGGGAGGTAAATGAAAAGCTGAACCTGGTCTAATCCTCTTCAAAGATGCACAGACTGACACCCCGAATGTTCAATATCAGCACAGAGCTTAGCTGTAAATGCAGCTTCACTGCTGTCAAACCAAGTCTTCTGCACTTTTCTTTTTCTTCTCAGTTTTAATGTTTTTCTTCACATTTTCACGTCGTAATGCATTTCCTACTAGTTACGGTACTTATCTGCCCTCGACATGTCCCAGTCTGAGTGTGCTGTTTTTATTATTCTACATAATACAGCTTGCACACTGTGCAAACGCTGAAACCTACACTTACATACACTCTACAGCCTAGAAAGTGATTCGACAGAGCAGTTTACAGTTAAAAAGGAACTGCTTAAAATTAATTTTTGAAACATGTTACAGACAAATCTATAATAAAAGGGATACAGGACTTACCTAAACTCAATAAGATGCAATAAATGAACAAATGTGGCCAACCATACGTCCCCAGCGCCTACAGCTTCCACCAATGGGGATGCTGAGAAGTCTAAGAAGCAACCAAGTGGCAGCTCACAGTTTTGCATCTAATCCATTCAGGTGAGACTAAATCAGAGAGAAAACGTCTGTATAAAAACAGTAAAAATGCAGCAACGATGGTAGAAAAAGTATGTTTTTAAAAAACCCTGTAAAAACAGTGCAAACATTTGCAAAATAATGGTATTTTTAGCTGCCTTTAATAAAAAGGTTATTTTTATGATGACAAATTTGGGAAAAAAAACAAATTATTATTTGTGAAAATACAGATTTTTGATGTGGACATTATTTACAGTTTTGGCCTTTTTGTTTTTTTCTTTCTTTACTGTCAACATGTAAATCATGTTTTCCTTTTCCTTTATTTGAGTAGATATCTGTATTTTAACAAAACAAGGAAAATCTGTAGAATACCAGTTAAATAAGCTTCTCGCCAGTTTTATATCCACAATATTCTCAGAGGGATTTAAGCGCTAAGAACCATAACATTCTTCTCCTGACAACATTCTCTCTGAGCGATTCAGATTCTCAGCTGAACCTGCTGAACTGCATGTTAGTAATTCTAATGAACCACACCGCTCGGCTACAGTAACACAAACTGTATGCATCGCGTTGCCACGGAAACCTACATGAATTCACTTGGTGATGCAGAAAATACATCAGTCTGTTTTTATGTTTGGTCCTGATTTACCGCCCAGTCTGTTTTACACTGCTGGTGGGGCACTAAATAAAACACACATTAGAAAACTGATCAGTCGATTGGTATTCATCAGAGAGAACATTCAATCAGTAACATGACTACAAACTACAAAAATGTCCACGTCTCCATTATGAACAATGAGTCTAAAGTCTTGCATCTAAAATTTAAATGTATGAAGTTTCAAGTTTCAGGGCTCTAATGTGAAGCTGTCGTTTTAGAAATACCATTGTATTATCGGCTCTCTATCTCGATTCTCTCCTGCTTGATTCACAGTAGCAGCGCTTTCATACGTTTTTATATTCCTCACAGCTCTCCATTACAACATGTTCCTTGTGTCGTCTCCCCATTGGTCAGTTTTGAGCAGAAGAGGAGTCACAAGACGTGAATAAAAACCTGGGTAACAAGGAAAGCTGATAACCACTGTCCAGAGTTTATATTTGTGATCGGAGTTTTAGGTTTTGTTGAGCCAATTTTAACAATAAAAGCCTGACAATGTCAAACCTCAGGTAAGCGGCCTCTGTTGTATCTCATATGACTCTATTCTTCCAAATTCTCTACTTACTACCAAATTTTACCCAAAATAACAGTTGGTCACCAGTTTTCTGTCAGTGTGCAACTAAGTTCACAACTATTTGCTTCTGCTGTAGCATCAACATTGCAAAACAACCTAAAAACCCTGACAAAGTCGCCTCACTTTCCTGCCAAGTGTGAGGCATTTGTTACTGCTGCTGGTCACCAAATTAATAATCAATAAATCACCCAGGAGGAAATGTTACAGACCAGTCTTTCCAACCGACTCCCCCAAAATGTGCCAGTGAGCCAATCGCACCCCGAGGACAGTGTTATCCAATCAAAATCTGCTCCTGCGTCCTGATTCTTTCCTCGTGAAATATTTAAGGTTCCTCGTCCTTCCACGCTAACCTCTTTTTGCCAGAGGGATGGAAATCAATAGCGGAGCATCTGTCTGCACAAACATCCACTCTGCCTTCCATATTTAATGAAGCCGTTTGAAGGCTTTTGATCTCTCTCGCATCAATCGAAGCTGTTCCTCTTTTGGAGACTGTTTAGGAGCTGGCCTGGCTCGCATTTTGGCAAAGCAGAGCTGCGATAAATATTTGATTAATCAGTTGATTAACTGGCAGCGATTCTGAGTCAAAAACTAGTTTTCTATAGCAAGTCGGCAAAAATCTCTGGATTTTGGACTGGCAAGACAACTGCAAATTGTGTATTCGATGCATGAAACAATCAACTACAACTTAATCATAGGAACAATTTGTAGATTTATCAATAGGTTAGCTGCAGCCCCATTTAGAAACTCATCTTGATAAAATTCATGCACCAAACAAGGTTCATGATGCATCAAATCAATATTGCAACTGTAATATTTACCCTATGAATAACATATTTATGTTGAATTCACTGGTTCAGACCCTGAACCACAGCACAAAACCTCCTGTTTCTTGGGGAAATCCAAAGTTTAAAAGCCTAACTTTTGCAGGCTTTTACATTTTCTAACAAAGGTGCTGAGAAAATGTAATTGCTTTGGTGTATGGAGTAACATTAGCAAACATTGTTGAGTTTTCTAAAATCATATTTACTGGTCACACCCTGAAATAAAGAGTCAAACCTCCTGTAACATCAGGGAATCTAAAAGCAAACAGCTTAAAAACTGCAGGTCTTTACATTTGCAGACCAAATGGAAAAGTTTTGGTAAATGGAGAAACATTGCTTCTGTGCTTCTACTGCTGTGAAAAACTATGACAGAATTATTCCATACAGCATGTTGACATGAGTAAAACTAGGTCGATTAGAAAGCCCACTCCTGCTCCAACCACCTTAAACAGACACTCTTCAGCTCTTCTGCTCATCACTATGAGTTTAACTGCTGCGACAAAACATTTAATTTGGCCGACAGCAAATGTGGAAGTCTGCAAACACGCGACCAGAGGGAGGGTCTTCACTTCGCTGCCAAACGCCAACAGGCGGCATCAGCCTTTGGCAGAATTCATCAGATAAACGCTGGTGAAAAGGGGTCATTCTGACGACTGATGTATTTTTCATGAACAGTTGCTGCTATGGCTTAAAGCGAGCAGAAGGAAATCATCGCTAAAATGAGACTAATGGTCTCATCTGTGGCAGTAAAGACGAGAGCAAACATCTGTTTAAATGCACATTTTATCTTTAAGGAATCAGTAATTCACCATGTAACAAGCAAATAACAATGAATTAAAGTGGAGAAACTGGATTAATTAGGCCTGTATGGCTCAAACGAATTATTATTTTCATTACTGATTTATTTGTGATTAATCGATTTGGTTTTCTGTCTATGAAATGTCAAAAAAAAAAGGGTTTAAAAAATGTTTTTGTATCAGTTAAGATCCCCAAAGCCCAAGATGACAATTTTTGTCCACAATCAATCATATCATTCCAGCAGATCTTTAAAATCAGCACGCGGATATGTGAAAGTCTCCTGAGTCATGTCTGCTTTCACTGTTGTGATTTTCACCACAAAACCACACAACAGTAACAGAATGTCTGTTGTGAAAGAGTGTTTCCCATGTGTATAATTACTAAGGACAACACACCCAGATGGATTTACAAAGCATTTTTCTGTATTTTCACTTTTCATCTTTGTGAAAAAAGCCAGTGGAGCTACAAATACGACACTCATAGGGCCTTTGTTTTGTGACGCCTAATATGACCAATAATATTTGTTTATTTTTAAATGCAGACTAGAAAAGTACCTCATATTGTTTAAGTGGATGAAAGTGTAAAAGTGCAGCTATTAAGCCCTGTGCTAACTGCGACAAAACCTAAGCAATAAATTAAATAAATGGATATTATAACTTCTAATCAACCCAATTTTACCCATGTAGATTGTATGCTGATTTGAAAATCAACTTTGTTAGGAAATGTCAAAATCTGCAGGATTTTAGGTCATTTAACTTTTGATTTTCTGATGTTTTATTCTTTAATTTCAGGGCCTGAACCAGTGACTGTGACATACAAATGTTATTAACAGAGATACACAAGGTTTGTGCACAAGTGTTTTTAGAAAATAATCCTTAAATCAGATGTTATCAAAGTAAATATGGCAACCACGATACTGATTTTATGCTGATTTTGTGCTCATTTTCTGGTTTGAGGATGTCAGCAAAAAATCGAGGCATTTGTTAACCATAACAAATGTGAAAATGATTGACAACTTTTAAGCTGCAATTATGTGAAATTAGAGAATGCTGATGTTATGTTATTAATTATATTTTAGTAGGCTTACACCGTCAGCCTAACAGTAAAACAAAACCAACAAAAAACATCTCATACCTTAGGACACAAAGTACACTAAATGTTGTATTTGTTCTGCTTATGAATTCAATGGTGCAAGCGTTCTAGTGAATCCATTAGCCGTTCTTGTGCAATGTTTACATGAGAAGTTATGAAGCATTAAATAGAACAATCTGCCTCTCTTGTATGGCTTCTCCTGCGGTGGAGGTGGGAGTTTGCATTACACAGCAGCAAACCACAAGCTGACTGCAGATCGAGGCTCTGGAGAAGCAGCAGCGAGACCCAGGTGATCTGAACTCCCACTCCCAAAGAGAAATCACCTGACAGGGCACGGGTCTATCAGCCTTCCCCTCCTGTGGATGGAGCTAAGTGGGTGTTCCTGAATGTACCTACACTAACAAATACAGCCAGCTTTTTTTTTTTTTTTACAGTTGTACACCACTGAAGCTGTTTGGGAGTAAAAGGAGGAGCCATATTGAGTGGAAAATATTCAGTATGAGTACTATGTAGGTCTAAAGCGCACTGTTTTGCGGATAGACTCTGAGGTCAATGAAATGCATTGTTTAGCAAGTAAAGCAACAACAATGAACATACATTCATGAGCGTCTGAGTCACGTCCACATGAACGCTCTGTGTTACGAGGGTTAGTGTATGTGTTTATAAGGACAGTCATTGTGTACCCTCTACAGTCCACACAGCAACAGCTAGAACGTTCAGGGCTTTTGTGATGAGCGAGCATGACACAACACGAGGAGCATATCATCAACATCATCATCATCATCACAGGTCAGCTGAGGCAGGAGTGACTCACCACTACTGTAAGCGTACGGGGACTCTGCAGATCCATCCTGCAGGCTGTCCAGGATCTCTCCTTTGCCCACGTCGCTGTCTCCGACCAGGAGGAACTTGAGCAGGTAGTCGTAGCTTTTCACCGGGCTGCCCTGGCTGCCCATGGCAACTCACATCTGAGCCCGGCAAGGCTGAGGATGAGCGACTGAAGAGGTGGACGGAACCCTTATATACGTTCTCCCTCTTGCTTGATCCAAAGCAAAGTCTGTTATGCCATGAACTTGCAGAACGGAGGCGTAAAGTCTTTGTTTTGCTTCTTCTGGACTGTGTGCAGGTAGGTAATTTTCAGACTTAAAATAAGGTCTGCAGTCTCAGAGGAATGTCCTGCACGAAAAACAAGCTGGCTGCCAAAAATGTGGTTCTGGAAAGCACAACATTCTTATTGCTGAATTTAAAGATAAGAGAAATTATAGTTTGGTCAAAGGTGGAGCTCACAGAGGGGGAAAAAACTTAACCCAATGTGAACTGCTGTAAAAACATGCAGCCAAGACCAAATTCTTTTTTGTTCCTAAAATTCCTTATCGAAGAGAAGTTCAATAAAGATTAAAAGCACAGATAACTGTATCCGGACAGTTTATATAAGGAAGAGAAATGTAAGGAAGAGAAACATGCTTATTGCTGAAGTTAAAGATAAGAGAAAATACAGTTTGGCCAAAGCTGACTTTCACTGGGAAAATAAACTTTACACAACTTAAACTGCTTCAAAGAAACAATATCCAGGAGGAAATTCTTTTTTGTTCCAAAAATGCCCTATATCGTGGCGGTTATTAGTTATTACAGATTAAAAATCACAGATAATCAAAGTGTAACTGAAGCCGGACAGTTTCCAATCTGGATGGCAAAATCTATGTAAGCAGGAAAATATGCTTATTGTCTGGAATGATAATTACAATAACCTCAGCGACTACTGCCACTTTAGAAATTTTAAAAGCACATATATCTGAGGAAATGAGTTTTCGAGTCAACTAACACAAAACCAAACCAGGAGTCTTTTTGTTCCCATTTAAAGGCAGCTTTCTTGCTAAGTTAGCAGGGGAACAACAAGCTAGCACTGCCGGACAGCTAGCAAGCTAGCTTAGCTATTCTCACTGCTGCTGCACAAAACACCTCAAATTATTCAGAGACACTGTCACTGCTGCGCTACATTTAGCGACATAATGTTACGCTTTATAAGACAGTTTCCCAGTGAATAGAAAAAAGAGCAATGCTAATTCACAGAGAGCTAATTGCTAACTAAGCTAGCTCAACTTCCACGGACGTCCGTGTAATTTCAGGCCGCCTTGTCTTTCTTTAGTCCGGGATGACAAAGATTCCCGTAACTTCACTGCGTCGTAAGTTATCCAGAAAATCCCCACATCTGTGGCGGGATTTAAAACGCAGCGGGGTTCTTACGTCCAGTCCGAACCTCCGTAGGTGTCCTCGGTAATCTCAGTTCGCCGCGTTTCCATTTTTCTCCATTATTCTCAGTCATAATCACAGCTGTGTCTCCTCAGCGCCGCACAACAACACTGAACGCAGCGCTGACAGATCCGCTGCTCCCCCTCCCTGGCCCCGCCCCCTGCACCGAACCCCACCTATTCTTACGCATGATTGGACGAGAGCTCCGCGGCTCCTCAGGCAGCCTCTTCCATTGGCTGAACGACGCGTCCGTCAAAGGCTCGCTGTCAACAACACGCAGATGGCGAGAGAAACAACAAAGATGATTCATTTCTCTGGATGTAAACAGAACAAAGACACCTTTTCATGCGGGCAAATCATGATTAAATTAAAGCACCATTTGAAAGTAAAACTCCGACACTCTGACAGACACTCTTAGCTAAATTAAAGTCGTCATTTTGGAGGGAGATGAGGGGAGATCTTGCTTGCCTTCTTGCAGTCTATAAAAGCACAGCATATCAGTTTAATCTCTGAGCATCAGTGTGCACGTAAAAAAAACAGGTTAAACTGAGATTAAAGGAAAATTGCATCAATCCTTCCATCTGACATCCCTATTCTGAGGCGCTGGTAGGATCCTGAAACACTGGGAGCTTAGCAGAGTCCAGCAGGCTTCAGATTTTAACCTGATAATTGCACCATTTTCAAGTTATCAGTAAATTAAATGTGTAATACTGTGCTTTAAGTGATCTCACGTGTTCCACAGTGATATCTTAGTGAGTACAGAAATCAGTTGTTTGCTAACTGTGCTTTGGAATTAGTCTGGTTTATGACGGTTTACAGCTATAATCATGTGTGATGGTGCAACAGAGAACAGATGAGGAGAAGGGAGGTTGGTATAGGTTATAAATGCTTCTTGTAATCTTTAATTATATACTTTTTATTAGTAATTATTAGAAATAAACCCCTTCAATAGAGCAGAGATGCAGATGCTGGTGAGGGAACATGTTCACCCATTAAGTCCCCAAAATAACACAATGCTCCAAATAGATAGCACATCTCCACCGACTCTTCACTGAAGCTACAAAATATGATTTAAGTCTCTTCCTTAAAGGTCTTCTTCTGTGGTTGTTATAAACTTGTAAGTGTAAAATAAAAGCTGTTGCAATATAAAAAGGTTTACTTCTGCCATTCCTGTTTCCAGGTGAACAATTCTGAATGAGCAGCTTTGTTTAGGTGTATTCATTTCTACAGCTGCTTCTGCTGACTCTAAAGTGTCTCTAAAAACTCACCAAATGTTGCTGTCGGCCGCAAGAGTGAACACGAGAGACTTCATGCACTCCCAGCAACTGAGGAACGGAACCCCCAGTGGATTGCTCTTATAACTGATGGCCACAGCAATAGGAAAATCCTTATTGTTCGTGTGACTAACTCTGACAGCAAGGCCTCAGGTCAGAGTTCTGTGGAAACTGTAACACTGAGGGACATGCAGAGACGGTGGAAACTATCATTTAAACCAGTAAACACAGAGTGGCAGATGATGCCTCTGTGCCAGACTGTTCCTTTAAAATTGATTTTTTTTTTCCCTTCAAGCATTTTTTAATATAACATTTATCTACTTGTACCTGAATTTTGGGTTTTCCTTTGTTTGAAAAAAAAAAAAAACATAAATTGAGACAGAAAAGTCAAACACTGGTGGATAAAAATTCACCAGAATGCAGAAAAAAATGTGTTTGATTCTCAAAGTTTCTTGGGGGAGGCCACCCAGAACCCAGCTTAATGTGTCCTCCCCAGTGTTCAAACAAAATCTACCTATACCTACCTATAGGCTCCACAGCAATGAAAATAATGACAAGACATTGTACATTTCAAGCAGTCATGTTTTACATGTTCCAATATTTCTTATGGGGGAGGGGGGCTCATATATGGGCCGTTTCCCACTATTTTTATCATGTTGCATAACCACAACATGAATAATATTATGAAATGTGATGTACAGTAGTAGGCCGAGTGTGTCAGATGTGTTTTTAAAAACATCGTGACTCATCTCTGCCTTCAGCTTTGCCAGAACAACCTCCTCTGAGCATCAACACCTACGCACATAATGAATGAAAGCTGAAGATTCTTGCACTGGCAGCAGCAGCTTGAATGAGGTCATTAAAGATAACATAGCGAGGAAAAAGCATTTTGAGCGCTGACAGGTCTGATATATATCATATTCACACTGCTGTTGCATTAAAAATAAGCACTGATCGACTGGGTTTAAACTGGTTTTTACCCATAAAATGTTCATGTGAAGCAGCGTGAGTCCTAATTCTAAGCTTCCAACAGGATAAATAGTAAAATGAAAAGTGAAACAAAGTATCTGGTTGAAGGCTAAAATGTTAAAGGTTGTGCAAAATCTGACTTCTTTAGCAAAGTGCTGTGTTATTATTTGAATCACTTTCTGTTCTTTATGATAAAAAACTAATAATAAATTGTATATAAAACCCACAAGCATTAGAAATTGGATAAAAGTTAGCATCAAAAGCCAAACAAAAGACTGCCAGGATCTATACTTGAACAGTTTTATTTATTAGTGATCAGATCTCATGAAAAAAACACTACTTAAATGAGATTAAATTAAAAACAAGACTGCACATTTACCAAATCAACTTTTACAAATTGGTACAAAGGAGGCTAAAAGGGAGGCTGTGAGGAAAAAGGTCAAATAAAACGGAATAATTCACATTAAAGGAGCAGTCTGCCTGCTGTCAGATGTTTGTTTCAGAAAACATGTGTGATGTGTTTAGCTTAGCTTAGCATAAAGACTGGGAACGGAGGGAAACTGCTAGCCTCGTTCCAACAAAGCAGACCAAAACACACCTTACAGCAGCTGCACAGCAAAAACATTTAAACCGGCTGTGTTGCTTTGAGCTGGTTTTAACAAGAGCTGGTTGAGGTTTTATTTACATGTAAAAACAACATGATTAGGCACATAAAAAGAAAAAAAAACAGACAGAAGCTGAGCAAAATCAGATTTTTACGCCTGACAATCCTTTTAGTTCCAGTGTTTGGAGGAAATATGGCAGCAAAAATACAACAGTAATCATTAAAAAAAAAAAGTTTGAACAGAAAAAAAAAATAAAAAAGTTTGTCCAGTTGAACTCAATTAATTGTATCATAAAACCTAAAGGATTACAACTATTTACAGAATCAGTGCACTTAATGCATAAATACCTCTACATGTAATTAGCAAATCTTGGCTTTAAAGGAACATTACGTAAAAATATCTAATTTACTAACTCTTGTTAGCATGAGGGGAAATCAAAAAGTTAAGATACAGTTCGTGACCGTGCTACATGTCAGGAGATCACGTGAATATTAACATCTGGACCGGTGTTACAGATGTTTTTGAGAAAACTGGCAGCTGCACATTTGCGGAGGATCGTCGTGGTGAACAGAGGAGGGTCTGCAGCTCGCATCAGGAGAAGAAACAGCAGCTTAACAGCAGAACAGCCAAGAGCATTTGTGCTGCGTTTGTCCCTTAGAGTTGGACTGTCAAGGTGGAGTTTGACTGTAACATCCTGAAGCGTCTGAACAACCTTAACTGCAGCTTGATGGCATGGTTTTTTTTGTTTAGCTGTGACAACACAATCGTTGTCTCCCTCCCGACTTACTCACTAGATTTGTCTGTCTTCCCCAAAATGTAATGTAAGTTGAATTGTTCTAACACAGTTGAGGAGATTCAGCTCCTCACAGACGGAGCTCGGCAGGTTTATATGATCAGACCTTAGTGGGCGTTTAGAAGCGTTGCAGGAGCACTGGAGCAGAGTAAAGCTGCACGAGGAGGTTTGCTTTAAATGGTGCATCTCAGAACTTTTTGATCACATCTTATATAGAAACATGGAATTAAAAATGAAGAAAAAAAATCTTGAATAAGTGGGAGTGTCCAGACTTTTTGACTGCTACTGTATGCTTTAGCCTTTAGGATCAGTCTTTGTCATTTCAGATA
>NW_007578697.1:98157-101601 GCF_000690725.1 Stegastes partitus
CAAAACCCGAAGAAAACAAGACAAAGTGAACAAAGAGCGACGTCTTACCTCCATCAGCAGGTGAAGAGCGACGCCCGGCTCGTCACACAGCACCCTGAACTTTACTCCTTCTGTGGAAACAAGCAAACAAAATGTATTTCACACTTTGATTTAAGGACCTCTAGAAGATTCTTACTGCGGATAGCGTGAAGATGTCGTACCTGCCAGTCTGTAGGGCCGAAAGACGCGAAGGCCGATGGCGAATAGCGGGAAGGAGTTGATGAAATCCACGCTCAGATGAAGGACGCCCTGGAACAACACCACCACCAACCGAAGCTGCAGAGCACAGGGGCGCACAGGTGTGAGAAACAAACACACCCTGCTGAAAACTGGTGGCTATTCTTCACATTACTTTCATTTATCTATTTAAGTCTGCTGGAAAACGTGTGTTTAATTACATATTTTTTAAATGACAGAAATAAATTCGACATTTTTAAAGATCTCTAGGTATTGTGTGTGTTTTGTTTTTCCAGTTTTCTTTCAAAAACAACATTCTAGCGATGTAAAAGAATATATTTTGGTGTATTTTATACACATCAATGGGCGAGGAAGCTGAAGAACAAGACTCATGGTAGAAGATGAGAGCACGATGCAAAAGGAATCCTCTGAACTTCGACAAGTAATCAGGGCTTGGCTTTGGTTTTGTTCAAATCTGGATTTGGGCCAGTCACCCAGGATGTATTTATTACTGTCAAACACACTCAAAATAATTCAGAAAGGCTGTGAATTTTCTAAGTAGCTGCTTCACAGATGCTCTGAGCTGGTATTAGTTTGAATTTACAGCAAATGATGGTAAATTGGATTCCCATTGTGACAAACTGCACCATAAGTATGAAATAGTAAAAAAAAAAACAGGTGAGAAAAACGAGATGTCTGTGGCTATTTTTCATTTTACTTTCCTTTTTTCTATTGAAGTGTGCAAGAAAACATGTATTTAATTACACTTTTTTTAAAGAAGGAATTGAATTCAATACTTCTTTTTACAATCTCCAGATATCTTGTGTGGTTTATTTTTCCCTTTTGCTAAACACATGTATCGACCACATCTGTTCCAGGATTGTGTTTTTGCTAAAAAAAAAAACAACGAAGTGTTTACTTGTGACTCATCTTACCAGAGTAAAGACCAGGTAGTAGAGCGCTGTGGTGGGCAGCAGGAACAGCAGGACGGTGAACAGCAGAGTTCCAATGAAGAGCTAAAACAAAAAAACGCCCAAGTAAACAACTGTATCTCGGAGAAACGCTTTAGTTTCTGCAATGTGGGCAATTTGTATGCACCAATTCATTCATTATCTGCATCAGTTTACAGTAGAAATGTCTTCATGTAATTTATCCGTACACCGCTTAATCCTCAATACAAATTTATAAAAATCTCAGAAAGTACTTGATATATGAAGCTAAGATTTCACAGATACCATTTGAAATATTCATAGTTATTGATTAAAAAGTTTCAACTAAATAATAGATGGTTGAGCAGAAGGCTGCTGCTGATTTGAGACAGAAAAACCCTCACGTGCATCTGCATTTATTAATATCCTGCCTGTCATTTTATGATTTATTATTCCAGGTCACGACGGATTAAAAAACTGAAAACGAATGATATTGGAATCTAAAGCAGTGGGATTATTGTCAGCTTCATGTGTGACAGATAAAGTGTTTTACAGCGATAGTCCCCTCCCTGACTGTAATATTAGAGTTTAAAAAATTAGAATCTGAAAAATAAAATACAACAAATAAAATCTTGCAGCATCCAATCATAAACAAATTTCCCATTAAATGCTGTGTGCCTCCTCCTCAGAGCAGAAATTAGACTAATTTTCGCATCGAGCGACGATGTTCTGTGTCACCTGGTCCAGGTCGTAGGAGCAGGAGTCCACTCTCTGCCGGAGAACGTTCCACTTCTTCCCTCTGAAGAGCCTCCAGAGAGACGAGAGGCCGTAGATCTTCAGACAGTACAGCCTGATGAAGACAAAAAAACACAACACATGACGGGTTAACGAACAAAAACACAAGTTAATTAACGGTTATGCAGCAGGTATAAGTCAGGACACGGATGTAAAAGGTGGAGATGCAATATCTACATTTTCTTTATTGTAGGAATAACAGGCTTATTGAAGTGGTTATTTTCAGGTTGTATCTAAGCCAGATGTCTGGTTTCCTTTGGACATCGTTGTACTGCGAGATTAGACATGTAATTGATTACCCATTAGTGATAAACACCGAACTGTTTGATTTATAGGTAAATAATAATACACTTGTTTTTGCATTAAGGAGATCATCCATCTAACCATCCATNGAATAAAACTGGAAGTTACAAATATTAACTCATATTAACAAAATCACTATAAAACTCCTCCAGTTGATTATTTCCAATAAAATAATTACTGTATGTATTACATGTTCTCTGAAGTTTTAGGTTTAAATCTTTAAATTGTGTTTTATATATATCCAATAATAAGCTTATTTGCATTCAGTTCCAGAATGAAAATGTGAACATTGCATAAAGGCAGCTTTCTAAATCAGTTTCATTTTGCTGACATACACAGGGGATTTTGTATGTCTCTTATTATCACTCGAAAAAATCAGAAAATCATGTGAACATCCAAATAAATCTCCATTTTCTAGTGTTTTTAAGAATAAAATGTGCTGTGCTTTAAAAAAAAAAAAAGAACCTTTAAACTGAAAGTATAGTTTAAATTTTATCTGCAGATCCATCATTTATTCAAGCACATACAGACGTTTTGGTCCCGTGTTGGTTTTGGCTGCTGTAGTGACCTCTTTTGGGAAACATGAGGAGTGTTCACATTTTTTCCTAAATATCAATAAAAAACGGAATTGTATTAGTTTCAACACTATTTTTCAGAGTCCTGCAAGTTACTTTATGATCACAGTGCCTAAAACACAACAGTAGGACGCGGCTACTTCCTGGTTTTTAAGTTTCTGGTTGCTCATAGTCACATTTAAAACTGATCAGAAATCCACCAACGTGATGACCTGCCAGTTTCTCTCTGTGACGCTCTTCCCGTCAAAACATGAAAGCAGCGCATCTCAAAGCTCTTCTCGTCTGTTTCCACGCTCTTGTTGATTCAGATTCTTCCCCTTCCTCCCCCTCTCTTCCTCTGTCATCGCACTTGTGGCTCTCAGTCGGTTTTGGTGGTTTTGTGCCTCCAGGGGTAAATCAGCTCCCCGACGAACAGCTTCTTGACCAGGGCGAGCCACGAGTCTCTGGGGTAGCAGCTGTAGGTGGGAGTGCGGTAGGTCTGGAACACTGTGCTGACCTTCAGAGGGTTCATCTAAGGAGGAAAACGTCAGAACAAATACTGAAAACCGCCGAAGAGGAGACAAGTTAAAAGATCGCACCGTCTGGATGCTGGAATAGAAGAAACGCTGAAAGAAATCAAGTTAATG
>NW_007578697.1:105699-108130 GCF_000690725.1 Stegastes partitus
CTCTTTTGGTCCACTCTCACTCTCTTAATCCACTGTTGACGTAACTCTGATGTTTAAAATCATTGTTGTGATCAAGCAGCCAGTTATACCACCTATAGTTAGCAACTGGAGACAAATACTATTTAAAATTCTGTCACACTAAACCTAAAATAAGCTGTTGTTATCATACTAAATCTACATAATCCTGCCAACAGACAGACAGAGAATCTTCCTGCAGCTAATTCTGAAGCACAGCGATGCTTCTTCCTTCATCTTCTCCAGAGCTGACATTGAAGTGGGATCACAGGAGGAGATATTTTTAGATCCAGGCGCACAGATTTAATAAAATACTCTGACAAAGGTTCTCAGAGTGAATTTAAACACACTCGACCGTGTTCCAGGAGCTGTTGGAGCATAAATATGTAACAAGGAAAGTGGGTAATTTTTCATTATGCACGACGAGCTATCTTTAGAGCAAATGCATAATTTAGTCAATCCTCTCTCCTCCACTTTTATCACAGCGCTCAGACTTCCATCAGCACGCTTCACAGCCTCCTGGTTAATACGGGACTGAGTGGAAGTAAAAGGAGGTGAGTGCACCTGATTTAAGGAAATGAAAAATTAAACATCACCACATATATCCTCTAATCCCCAAACAGGATTTACGAGTGATGACATGTCCCTTCACACACCTCGACATGTCATCAAATTAAAGAAGATTAACTTCTTTAACTTAAAATATGAAACCAAAAAAAAACAGAAATCTGACGACACAAGGCCCCAGTAATGTTGTTTAAACTATATTTAGGTTGTTCTGAACCAATTCATTAAGGTATATTTCATTTCTACTGTGTTTAATGCAGAAAAGCTTTGAGTTATTTCGTTTAATTTAACTCTGTATAGAAACAGCACGACCATGACAAGAAGGAGAGAGAACTCAGAATTATCTTCTGTGCAGCATGATGCAGTCAGAATGACGGAAATCATGAAAATGAAGAAAAAAATAAATAATTTGAGCAAATAAATAGTCAAAAAACCTACAATCAACACGTCCAACATATTTCAAAGTGTCCACATGGGATATTGACTGGAAAACATGGTGGCTGTACACGTTATACACTCGAAATAAA
The DNA here is from genome assembly GCF_000690725.1 of Stegastes partitus. NCBI lineage: Eukaryota > Metazoa > Chordata > Actinopteri > Pomacentridae > Stegastes > Stegastes partitus. The sequence continues at coordinate 106,809 of NW_007578697.1, forward strand.
AATATTCTCATTTTTTTTGAGTTACGAGAACTTTTATTGAAATTATTTNACAAATACTGAAAACCGCCGAAGAGGAGACAAGTTAAAAGATCGCACCGTCTGGATGCTGGAATAGAAGAAACGCTGAAAGAAATCAAGTTAATGTCAAGAAACAGCTGTAGAGCACATAACTATAATCGCTCAAAAGATCTTATGAGCATTTACTTTGACATGTGCGTCACCACATGAAAACATTAGTCAATTCAAAATGGCAGCCATTTTTGTAACACACTGTCAACTATTGGCATCAAATATTGGACTTTTAACTGCAATTTTTACGACATCAACACTGTATTATTCATATTTGTTACAGATTTTGGCAACACAAAGCATCTATGAACCATTTAAACACAGTAAAATCTCATTAATTGTAAGTATTAATGGACTCGCAGATTTAAATGAAGTTAGAATTACTTTCATTAATTTACTTGAGTCGGCAAGAAAACATTTATTTAATCACATTTTTTACAAGAAGGAACTGAATTCAATACTTTTTAACACTTTTTTTTAACATCTCCAGACATCTTAGCGTCTCAATAACAACACCATGGTTGTGTAAAATAATAGTTTTTGGGTGTATTTTATAAACATCAGTGGGCAAAATGTTGTTATTAGTTTTCACTTATTCTAACTTATATTTTTCCAATTGTCTCATTCACAGGGTGGCATCAGATTAGAACACACAGAACATGTAAACAAATGAGGATCCACTTTCTTCTCATGGTGAAAAGCTTTAATTGTACGATATGATGTTCCTCTAAATTACTTTCTGGTTCATGAGGAGAAAAAAAAAAGAATAAAAATATTCCATGAAACCTTGAAATGAACAGAAACTCACAAGCATCAAAAACTGGAATAAAAAACACAGTTAAAAGCCAGTCAGTAGACCCCCAACACCAGTTCAATTTCTTTTTTTTTAAATGCACATGTACCGATTTAACTGTTCAAATCAGTATGAAGTAGTCTGAAAAGCAAGCTGTGAGGATAAAGGTGAAATAAAATAAGAATAATTTACATTAAAGGGACCATTTGCCTGCTGTCAGATGTGAATACAGATGTTTGTTTCATCTCTGTGCATCTGAAAAACAGCCCACGATGTGCTCAGTTTTGCTTAACATGTAGAGGTCCAGACTAGCATCGGATTAAAACATAAACAATTTAAGATTGCACCGGCAAGAAAGACAGAATCAAAACCCGAAGAAAACAAGACAAAGTGAACAAAGAGCGACGTCTTACCTCCATCAGCAGGTGAAGAGCGACGCCCGGCTCGTCACACAGCACCC
>NW_007578697.1:114868-119595 GCF_000690725.1 Stegastes partitus
AAAAAAAACCTGCCCCCTGCAGGTTATCAAAAGACTCTCAAACAAGTCCACGCTGTGCCACGATTCAACCATAGACTGTATAAAAGATGGACGTAGCAACCGGCCCTGAAAAATGAAGCCAACCCGGCCAATATCACAAAAACCTGCAGTATCACTACGTCCACTAGCTGCTGGCTCCAAAAAGCCCTGGCTCCCATAGAAATGAATTAGAAAAGAAGTGATCACAGATCACGAAACACCGCATTCCTACAGCTCAGGATTATTTTTAAAATTAGTTTTCATGGTCAAGTCCAGAGATCAGGTGGCCAATCTGAAAACAAATCAATACTGAATTTTTAAAAAATCGTCCAAATTTTGCGGGGCAAGGGGCGTGGCTGGTTTAATTGACAGTCGGCAGTGACCATACAGACGAAGCGAGCAGAAGGCGGTAAATGTGGGCGGGCAGAGAGGGCCCGCCTCTCAATCCGTCTGACCAATCGCTGCTCCTATGGCTCCGCCCCCCTCCGACGATTTTTGCGTAACTGGCTCCAAAAATCCAAGATGTCAACCAGGAAGTAGCAAAACCCTGGCTTCACTTTCTCAGTGCAGAAACCAACGGGTGACGTCCATCTTTTATAGTCTATGGATTCAACTCTACACACAGATGAAGTTATGAGGCTCAGAAATGATGGAAAAGGTCCATTAAAAAGTGTGAAATTTGGGCCTGTAACTCTAAAAATATTCAAAGTATGAAGGTAAAACTTTGCATGGCTTCATTAAATACACTAAAGATACTGCAGACTAAAAAAACAGCTGATTCTGAAGCTCTGGCCTGCACACAAAAAGGAAAGTCTGAAACTGCAACTCAGCACAGCGAGGCTCAGTTTTCACAGAAGCTTCACCTAAACTGAGTATTAAAATGCATAAAGTTGTCATTTATAGTAGCTGGACATGAATAATTAGTACCTGGCTCCATAGACGTAGAAGCAGTAGATGTGGAAGGTGAACAGAGCGACCATGTCAGAGAGCAGAGAGAGGGCGAAGGTGAGGCCGAGGCAGGCCGACAGCCCTCCGTACCACAGGATGCCCTCGATGAATGGAGACATCAGGTGGATGTAACCTGGAGGAGGCATTTTAGTGTGAAAACCCCCAGATATAAGATCCAAACACAAGTTAAAACCTGTTCTGTGCTGTGACTCACTGATCCAGAGGTGGATGTGATAAAGGAAGAAGCGACCCAGAACCTGGTCCAGAGCCCGGTTCATCTTCAGCCCCGCTGGAGCTCCCATCAGCCACTGCAGCAGCTGCTCCAGCTCTTTAGCCACATGCTGAGGAGGAAACAGAGCAAAAGACATCTGAAATTACCCCGATGCTGAATCTGCTCAGCAAATGACATGACGATATCTGTTTGTAATGAAGCTCGATGGAACAGAAGCGTTTTATGAGTTAGAAGAAGCAGACAAGTAGAAGAAAACAGGTTTTTGTTTCATTTCTTTGAACTAAAGTGACCAAAATGTCTTTGAGAATATACACAAGAGATGTTTAGCCAAATATTAGCACCGCTGTATGTATTGCTGTTTTTGGACCTTGTGGGAGGAAGCCGGAGAACCCTGAGAGAACCCACGCAGAACATGCAAACTCCACGCAGAAAGATCCCAGGTGTCCTCACTGGGATGTGAACTAGCGACCTTCTAGCTGCGAGGCAACGGTGCTAACCACCGAGCCACTTTGCAGAAATTTTTTTACAGCAAATTTGATTCCATGGGGACTTTAACTAAACATTAGCTTCACTGTATGAACATTTTTGACGCAGCAGATTTTGTCATATATCCAAAGACCTTTAATAAATCTATGAAACATTAAAAAGCACGATTGTTTTTTTGAGATAAAGATACATGCGTTTCAAAGATTCGACCATAGAAAATTCAGAGTTATAGAAATCATTGGAAACTCAGGACTGATGTTACCGTGATATACGTGATCTTTGGCCTTTTACTTTATACATCGTAAACAAATTCACGCTGCCTTTTAATGTACCAGTCATGTTTTTGATGGCATCTGATGGCGTCAACACTCCATCACATGCTTTAAATCTGTGGCTTTTAAACATATAATGTAAATAAATGACAAAATCTGTAAGAAAAACTGCAATAAGATGTTTCCCCAAATCATTCATTATTTGGTTTGCTTGTTTTTGTAGTAAAATGATTAAGAACAATGATGCTAAACAAACTTTTTTTGTCAGATATCACTAAATATGTGACAAAAAAATGACATAAAAACGCTTTCTCAGCGATTACAAATGTATGGGGACTTAAACCAACCACGTACACAGATAAAACACAGTTTACTCACATCAGCTGCAGGAACCAGAGTGTTGGCCAACATGGCGATGTGCTCGTCTCTGTAGAGCCACCACATGAGCAGAACGCCGAGAGCCACGTCCACCAGCACCGACACCAACATGTTGGCTTTTCTATTGACAGAAGCAGGACACACAGGAGGCTACTATAAATACCTGCTTCCTGGACACACGGAAAAGGAGAAACAAATGCTACAGAGTCAAGCTGAGGTGTAATTTTACATTTTCCAATTGTGTGAAGAGGGTTTGTTATCCAAATAAATGCATTGAAAAAAAAAAAAAATTACTTCAGTGGAGAGGAATCACACAAGGAGGAGTTAAGAAAAGTGTATATATTTAAGTAAACACTGTAAACATATTTAATTCACACAGATACCATAAAAATATATATTTAAGTAGTAAAAGCAAAAGTACTAAATTCAGAATAATGCCATTATTCTGCTGCTGTTTCATTAACATTAGTTGAGTAGATTAGTTTAAATGCTCTAATTAATATTGTTTTCATTTTCAAAATTTAGATTTTGTTTACTAACTTTGCTCCACCGCTTATATTTTTTCACTTGGTTATTTTGTAATAATGTAATAATGTACCTCAGTGTATTCAGCGTTTATATAAGATTTGAAATCAGTTGAATTTCATTGATTCTTTGTTTTGTAAAAAAATACCAAAACAGTGAAAAAATACTTCACGGTGATGCCTTTCCAATGCTTTTTTTGTCCAAACTGAATGTGAATGTGAGTGTGCTTGGTTGTCTGTCTCTAAGTGTAGCCCTGTGATAGACTGGTGACCTGTCCAGGGTGTCCCCTGCCTTCACCCTGAGTCAGCTGGGATAGACTCCAGCCCCCCATGACCCTAGTGAGGATTAAGCGGTGTATAAATGATGGATGGATGGATTTTAATGTTATCATTAGAACAAACCTTCTACTTGCGCATACGTATATAAACTTCAATAAAAACCACCAGTCACTGCACCACGTCTGCACAGAAAACCTCATCTTTTCACCAGACTCCCACCTCATGAACTGTGTGTGACCGGNAAAAAAAATGTCAATGGTTTTGATAAAATATCACAAAATTCAGCTTAGATTTGTTTCTTTTTCTTGATGGAACCACACGTCACACATGATCCCTTCAAGGACCATTGGAAAGTTATAAATTCCATTTGTTTTCAGAGTTTCTGGCTCTGATAAATGGTGTAATTTTGGTGATTTGTTTAAAGACAACATGCCTTTCAAACCCAGCGGTGGGTTTTGGGGTTCAGAGGGTGAAATGTCATTTAAAGATCAACCAGATAACAGATATTAGCTTCATTTCTTTGCCATCACAGCTCTTAGCTCCTAATCTACTCCATCTCTTACTGTCAGTAATTATACCGTCTTAACGAGCTCAGGAGCTGCAAACATGGTGAGCAAACAGAGCCGAGTGTGCAGCAGCTGAGGCCTTTTGAAGAAGAAACAACCTGAAATCATTCTTCTCCACCATCTGAGCCGGTTACGCAACTGTGATGTCAAACACAACATCCTGTTCTGCAAGTCAGATTTATGAGCTGCTGCAGAAGTTATAATTACAGAGAAATACCAACTCTCAGCTACTTTTAATGAAGATATGCGTTCATACATGCTTCAATCAAAGTCTGTGCATTTTTGTTTTTGTTCAACAGCCATTTTCTAATAAATACAACCACATATTTAAATAAGCAGGTCTAAAACCACTAATTTTAATATGCAATCAATACACCTGAATAGTCAGAATAAGACACTTGTCAAGTTGATGAGACATTATTTACTACGAATAGTCATCACTGACAGTAGATTCTTCCTGTTGTGATCCCTGAGCCTGTGACTTTTCATTGAACCACAATCAGGTTCAAATATTTGTTTTCAAGTCTTAGTGCAGATTACTGGAATTAAAGTGTCTTTGCAGGAACAACAAAGGAGGATAATGATTTGGAAAAAAAAAACCTGCCCCCTGCAGGTTATCAAAAGACTCTCAAACAAGTCCACGCTGTGCCACGATTCAACCATAGACTGTATAAAAGATGGACATAGCAACCGGCCCTGAAAAATGAAGCCAACCCGGCCAATATCACAAAAATCTGCAGTATCACTACGTCCACTAGCTGCTGGCTCCAAAAAGCCCTGGCTCTCATAGAAATGAATTAGAAAAGAAGTGATCATAGATCACGAAATACCGCATTCCTACAGCTCAGGATTTTTTCTTAGTAGTTTTCATGGTCAAGTCCAGAGATCAGGTGGCCAATCTGAAAATAAATCAATACTGAATTTTTAAAAAATCGTCCAAATTTTGCGGAGCAAGGGGCGTGGCTGGCTTGATTGACAGTCGGCAGCGACCATACAGACGAAGCGAGCAGAAGGCGGTAAATGT